>NC_061081.1:13092010-13213224 GCF_021917145.1 Hypomesus transpacificus | reverse complement strand
GGTAAGGCAATCAAGCCTGAATGCAATCGAACTATCTCACTTCTCCGAGAAGGGTCCAACTGCAGACCTCTCTCCTCAGGCCTCTCTCATCCAGGTGTAGCTGCAGGCAGTCATACATGCATACATGCAGATCAGTCATACCATCACAGCCTGGGGTCTGAAGAGAGAGGTCCGGTCTGATGCAAGCAATACCTTGGTATCCCGGATGTTGCAATCAAATACATTCTGGTCACACATTTTCTGGTCAAATATTTTCTGGTCAAATATTTTCTGGTCAAATATATTCTGGTCAAATTCCTTCGCCTAACATTTTTAGGATGTGAATTTGACTAATTCGAAATGTAGCATATTTGCTGAAATCGGAAATATTTACGGCTCCACTTTTTTGGGGCTTCTGTATTGTGTTTTGCCACGAAATTTGTATTTATTTGGCCTGAATTGGAAGGGGAAAAAACCACGATAGGTCTCATGTTGACTCAATTGAATAGGCTGTGAAAATGCCCAACCACCTTTACAACAGGTTGCAATAGAGGCGCTTGGGGGGAAATCTTGATAAATAAATAAAGTTGCAAACAAACAGCAACATGGGTTTGCTGTCCTCTACTGGAATAACTTTGAACTGTTTTAGACGCTTAAAATGAACACCTAATATTACCGCGATCAGATTATAGATATGGCAGTTTTATATAGCCTGATAACCGTTTCATTAGGTTGGTTGTCATACACCCACGTTTAATACGATTTCCATTTCCGTTTAACATTGCATATGGAAAGGAAAATATAACAAAATGTGGAATGTTGCTGCCTATTCAATGCACATCAATAATTAATAAATAATTGTTATAAATGTTTAGTTGTGTGTAGGATATCGTAGCCTACAATGTTGCTTCTCCAGAAAATATGCCAGTTGCGTAGTTCACCAACAGAGAGCAGTGTTACACACTAATGTAAGCCTGTGCTTGTGCTCATTTGGTCGCTGTCTATTTGATCCATGTCGCTCACCAAAAATTATTTACTATTTAGGCCTTAAACAATGAAATAGTTTGAAATAAATATTAGATAAAAATATTAGAGGCACCATGATCATTAACATCGTAAAAGCATGCAACTGAGACACATGATTCAACTTCTACTGAGCTTCTGCATGACTAATGAGCCTTTTCACTAATTATAAATCATAGCCTATCTTGTGACGTTAACCGTAGGCCTATTATGTATTCCAATGACACGTGCAACCATAACACGAAGCTTTAATTGTTCAGTTCCTCGCTCGCTATGTGCCGTGCTGCTTCTCGTCCGGTGTGTTTATTTTCTCCTCCCTGCCTTCAGGGGAAAATTGAGAGGGAACCATGATGAGGAAGGGCATGCCTATCATGACACATTAGCCTAGACGTCTCATACATCCTTGGAACAAACTGAACAGCCTACTAAATTAATTTGTTCTCTCTTCAGCGTGAATGTGATGAAAGAACAATGCCAGTCTGGACACCGCGCAGCTGTCTGCAGTCCCTCACGAGGCACATCATTGCAAGCTCGAGCCTGAAGTCTGGCAGCGCCTTTACCGGTCAACAGGTGCTCGACATAGTTACAGGCCGTCGTTTCTCGACAGCCTCGGGATGACACGCCTAAACTGAACACTTAATTGGAGTTGACTCAGACGCTCAAGAATCCAAAATTACTTTTAAAACGCAGTGTGTACAAATTAAATGTGAAATATGTGGACAACGCTGTTAACAAAGTTAATGGAAATGTTTATTTATCCAATATTTTCCATCTTATCCACACAAGGTCCCCTGGGGTGAGTTTATGTCCATGCAGGATTGTTGCTAAATGCAGAATACACAAGATTTAAAGGGATATGTTACAGTATATGGTTCAATGCACTAAGTAGGCATAATATAGGCTACTTAATAAAATAGGTTTATTTATATATGTAGTCAGTGGCGGCATTTGTGTTTGCATGCAGGGTCACTAAGGTCCACCCAGCCCCCTGCTGCTGTCAAGTCGATGATCATTTGAGCCACTTCCGCGCATGCTTGGCGGAAATACGTCAGTTGTGCAAGCAATTGGGATTTACTGTACCAACGAAAATGCAATACATTTTGCAATGTAGGACAAAGTGGGAAGTGGGCTTTAAATGTAACGTGAAACACGTTTAGAAAAACGGTTTTAATTAGATCAAAGCGTGACACACGATGTCGAGTCGCGCGTTATGGAGTGAAGTATTCGAGATTGGACTAAACACCGACTCAGTAAAAAGACTATTCGTTCTCTGGATGGGGTTTGCTGAATTTGATGGATGGTTTCGCGTATAAGGCTAACCACAAAGTAAGATCGTATTCATCGTGGATTTATTAGTAAAATAATTCAGCGTTCGCTGCCACAAGTAGGCATGCTTAGTTTTTTCTTATTGTCCTATAGGCTACGCTATGTGACGACGTTAAAGCGTGAGGAGTTGCTACACATGTAAATGCTGTTTCTGTAAAATGTGTAGGCGATCCGTAACATCCATAAATGCACGTACAGCCGGTTTTTACTGTATACGTCTGATCGTGAAGGCTGTAGTGCGATGACGAACACGTTGCCCGACATGATCTATCTTTTGTCTGACAGTCGTTCTACTGCGGTGGACAACATCGCAACAAAGTTGCGAAGAAGAGAATTAACAAATAATGAACTGTAGCAAAGTAACATTGTCTTCTGATGTATTGTCATTCATATTCATCAGAAATGTTACAGTTCATGCATTGTAATTTATCTTAAATGTTTTTAAAGTGTTTGATGTAAACAACCTTCGTTCTTATGTTATCCTCTATCACATTGGCTTAGGTTGCAAGATTGTTCAAAATATCAGATCTACGTCCCTTGAGAGACGGAAAACATGGATGGGAAAATAAAACGCAGTCGGAGGTCAAGATCTCAAAGAGACCGCGTGCGGAGAAAAGACGCTATTGATAACGTCCAAAACCGGAGTCCCTCGTCTGGATCTGACCGTGGACAAAGTCCTTTCGGAAATAAGGCCCTACGGAATGACGGAAAACATACTAATTTACATCATGACCGCCCCACACGTCCTCTTAGGAAGAAGAGACGAGGTTCGGGGTGTCACGAGGAGGATATTATTGATGGGTTTGCCATCTCCAGTTTTTTGAGTCTTGACAATCTAGAGGTGAGTCATCTTGTCTTCTGTTTGTGGTTTAAAGAATTGAGGTATCTTATGTGTATAGTTAAGCTACATGGATAGGTTGTGCCATGGTTAGATGTTGACTCGAACTGTGCGATAGAGGCATTAACCAATCTAGGAACTTGATCAGGTTATCTTGAGCTCGTGTTTACTGTAAGAAATTGAACAAAGCAGAGATTAACAGATTTTTCAGATAGATGGAGCCATGTTTCAGAATGTGATCCAGTTGAGATATACTGTCCCGTTTTCAAAGAACCTGTGTTTGCACTCTCTGTCAGTCCCTCAAGTGGAATGACATGGTAACCCCCACACTGGAGTTAGAGCCCTCAACCTTATCTGTGAGAAACAGACACCAGGGAATGTTCTGAAGAAAGTCACAAGTTCTAAATAGATTCATAAAGACGCACCATTTTCTGTGATTCTTGAGTTTCCTTAAAGTGAATTGAATAGGAACTTATACAAACTATTAATAGTGTATTTGGAATACCAGGGGCGGTTGTTTCTCAGTTCCTCTTGCCAGATGGTGAGCAGTACAAAGAGACATGAATGGTTAGTGACAGTGAATGATGTTCTGCTGTAATGAGAAAGAGGTGATTCATAGTCTGACTGACTGGAGTCTTTATCCAGATAATCAATAAAGTCATTTAGATGGTGTTTCAGAAAACTAGCTTTCTAGACAAACTGGTGAACTGCATATGAAAGTGGGAAAATAAATTTATTGCGTTTATTTGTCAGAAATGAAGCGGATAGCAAGACGAATGTACAGTAGGTACGAGATTTGTTGTTTGGAAGCAGATTTAATCTGACACCAATGGGTATTGTAAAACCTGAAAGACATTAGTGGTTATCGTAACAAGATGCTCAGTATGTTTCCCCAGTAGCCTTGAAGCCCAGAAGTAACAATCTGATTACGTGATGATGTGTTGGCTTGGGTCCTGCGGCCGTCCTGTCAGGTTTGGCAAACACGAAGACAGGAATGGCTTTTTTTTTGTACTGTTGTTGCTTTTTAATATTGTATTTATTTGATCCAAAACAACATACAAATAGTGCATATAAACAGTACAGAAGAAGATGAGGAATCAGAAAGGGGATGGTTCTAATAGTGTTCCAGTGGTGTTGTGTGCATCTTTAACCCTGTTGACCCTGGACATGTTTTCAAGCTGTTGCGGTCAGTTTGGGAACCCCCCCCCGCCCCCCAAAAAGGTTTGAAAGACAAACTATCCCTACAAGGGAAACCTTGTTAGCGCTATAATGAACATGTTTTACCTGCTTGGCCTAGCAGCTACCACAATGAACTCCTTCAGTACCCTCGTAAATGAGTCTGTAATGGGAAAAGCTTCCAAATCCAAACCTTCCTCACCCAGTAATCCCATGTTAACTGAGACCCTATATACTCTAATGTCGTTATTTAGTTTCCAGCTGTCACTTCAGAGCCCCTTGAGGTTTATCCTTATCTCAACCAACTCATCCCTGTGAGATGGCGCCCCAAGGTCTCAAATGTACAAAGATCTTCATCTATACTTCATTAACAGCAATAAATCTATCAACACCAATGTGAAGAGAGTAAAACATAGTTTATAAAAGTACCATTCACAGATAACAGCAGAGGATGAATTAAGTTTAAATAGGAAAATCGCTTTATTCCACTCTCAGCTCAGTCTAGTTCAATATGTAAGATGTGTCAAATGTATGCATAGAATCACTAAGTGGAAATAAAAGGTCAACAACTTTTAAAAGTTTCAGAGTAAGCTCTACTGTGAGACGTGCAAAGCCTATCATTTATCAAGTGCGCCGAAAACAAAGTTGTTTCGAACCAGTAGCAGCCCTCGGATCATTATCTTCAGTCTTTCCCACAGATGTTCTGATAAAAAGCAGAAATACAGCCTATCAAGTTGAATTTTAAACGTTTCAAACTTCAATAGTGGTAGTTTTCAAGAACACAGCCTGTCAAACGGAATTTGAAATGCCTAAACTTCCTTTGACCCTTGTTTTTGTCAGTGAGAATCAAAGAGACAATGATCTGGAAAAAAAACGGGCCAAAACAGATAGGATATGGTCTGCTGATAAGTTGTTTTCATAACAACATAAGAAGGCATTGACAACATTTCTTTATGCGTGTCCATGTAAGTCCTTGGTCAGGGATCTCGCATGAGCCCTGCTTGGGTCTGTGTGTGGATGTGATAAGAGCTTGAATGAGACTCTTTGTCTCTTTGCACAGTGTTCGGTGCCAAAAGCCATGTTCCTTGTGTCTCTGGAGGGGGGAGAGGAGTGAAGAGAGAAAGGAGAA
This sequence comes from Hypomesus transpacificus, assembly GCF_021917145.1. Taxonomy (NCBI): domain Eukaryota; kingdom Metazoa; phylum Chordata; class Actinopteri; order Osmeriformes; family Osmeridae; genus Hypomesus; species Hypomesus transpacificus. The sequence continues at coordinate 13,207,753 of NC_061081.1, read as the reverse complement.
AGAGAGCAAATATAGAGTAGGCAGCTAGAGAATCAAAGAAACGCTACGGAGGAACAGTGACTCTCATTTAATCACACACACCCTTTTCTGTCTTGTTCAATTTTCTTCTCTTTCAAAACGGCAGTTAAGAGTCAAGGAACTCTCTGTGTTTTACCAGCTGCAGCCCAAAGGGACCAAGTCGCAGCTACCAAGGCACGGTGCAACAATAATAACAGTATCTCAACTACGATGTCTGTAGCATCTGCCCTCACCCGGTGAAACGCTTGGGAAAGCTCCGGTCCCCTTTTTATGATGACTGAGCTCCGGATTTCACCGGATAGAATTTCATTAATACTAAACCTGGGATTAGTCATTTGTAGAGCGAACTGTCAGACGGTTACTCGTGTTAGATATCCTGCCTCCGAACTGACGTTCCAACGCCTCACCTTTTCATAAATAAACGGACAGCGTTTGATGTACCAGCTCACTCCCCCTCCCCCGTCCAAGGCAGGCATAGCGTGTACACACACACACACACACACACAAACACACACACACAAACACACACACACAAACACACACACACTGAGAGATGTGATTTCATGCAGCCGCGTAGACTCACCTTGGTAGCGTGCCGGTGTTCACTGCTGTGTTCCACCCCGTGTCAGGGTGGTGTTTTACCACCAACGCCATCAACTCTATTTCCAGACGAGCTTCCATGTACGGGCCTACATACAGTATCGGTCGAGTGGGCCTGAATCCAGCTCCAGGCACGCATTGATTTATCTCTGTGTTCAGATGACTGTGTAGTCTGTGTTAGTGTCCACTCTCGCCCTGGTGATGAGGAGGAAGGTGGATTCTCAGGGCTGGTGATGAGGAGGAAGGTGGATTCTCAGGGCTGGTGATGAGGAGGATGGTGGATTCTCTCAGGGCTGGTGATGAGGAGGATGGTGGATTCTCAGGGCTGTTGATGAGGAGGAAAGTGGATTCTCAGGGCTGGTGATGAGGAGGAAGGTGGATTCTCAGGGCTGGTGATGAGGAGGAAGGTGGATTCTCTCAGGGCTGGTGATGAGGAGGAAGGTGGATTCTCAGGGCTGGTGATGAGGAGGATGGTGGATTCTCAGGGCTGGTGATGAGGAGGATGGTGGATTCTCAGGGCTGGTGATGAGGAGGATGGTGGATTCTCAGGGCTGGTGATGAGGAGGAAGGTGGATTCTCAGGGCTGGTGATGAGGAGGAAGGTGGATTCTCTCAGGGCTGGTGATGAGGAGGAAGGTGGATTCTCTCAGGGCTGGTGATGAGGAGGAAGGTGGATTCTCAGGGCTGGTGATGAGGAGGATGGTGGATTCTCTCAGGGCTGGTGATGAGGAGGATGGTGGATTTTCTCAGGGCTGTTGATGAGGATAGGTCTCAGGTAACACTGCTAAGGTCAGGTTTACCACTGCTGACTTCAGCTCCACGCACTGCAAAACTTGCACTGTAAGGTGGGTGTGCAATACGCACTTGTTTGTGCGTATGTGTATGCACACTTGTGTGTTTTCATACATGCATGTTTGTGTGTGTGTGTGTGTCCTGCAGCCCCCCTGGCCTTCGGCCCAGCAGCAGAGAGGCAGGAAGCAGGCCGGTTCAGACTCTGCCTCCATGAAGCCCTCTGTGATTTCCCTTTCTTTGTTTCCAAAGCTTGTCTGCTGTAGCTGTAAATAAACCTTCCCCCGTCAGCCCACTCCGCCTCCTTCACACAGGTCACCACCAAGCCTGCTGCCCATCCAGCCAGTTGTGTTCCGGAGTGGAGGGATGTAAAATGTGGTGTGAGTGACTGTGTGTGACCTCAATCCTGTGGCTTCATAATGACAGTTGGCCCCGTTTTGCGGCATACCGTTTAGTCCTGATAAGTAGGCCTATCCACTGTGAATGGTGCTGTTCCAATTTTAGAGTTCCAATTTAGAGGGTGAGGCAAATTATCTCTCTCTCTCTTTCTTACTTTACTTTTTCTTTCCATTCCATTCCACTCCCCACCCTCTCTTTCTCTCTCTGTTCCCCTCTCCATCATCTTTCTCTTTCCATCCCCCTCTGCATTCTCTCTTTCTCTCTTCCCTTCCTTTCTTGCCCAGGCTTCATTCTACAGGTGTAGTGAAATAAATGTCCGACAAATCTTCACCCGGTGCAAAGCCAAGACGTCACAGTGAATCAACTCAGAGGGAGAACCTTGTGCTGACGTCTAATTAGATCGTTTTAGCGCTTCACAGGATGAAAAGGCAGGAAGCTAACGCTAACTAGCAGTTATTGCAGATGGATCATCCAACCTGGAAAGTTATCATATTTCTTTGTTGCAAAACGGTGGCGGTAAAGGGTTAACGGCAAGTTCCAACTGTGACAGCGTGACAAAAGGATACAGCTCTTGACAAGAGGGAATGGTAGATTGTAGGAAGCTCCTAAAGTCCCTCAGCTGTGTGTCAGGCGTTGTCGGGAGGTTGCTCCACACACAGCAGGATCATAATCTCCAGACGGCTTCTCGCAGCATCTAGAGAACACGTGAGCTGTTCCTGTGCAACACAGTGTTGGCACTGAAGGTGCAGGCTTGATGAGACCCGACACAGAAGCCTGTCAGGCACACCAACGTTCCTCACTGGAACGAATGACAGCAGAATCACCCCTAGCCCTTTGAGTGTTACATTTTGTCATTTAGCAGACACACTTATCCAGAGCGACTTACAGTAAGTACAGGGACATTCCCCCCAAGGACACAATGTCATTTGGCACGGCGGGGAATCGATCCGGCAACCTTCTGATTACTAGCCCGACTCCCTCACCGCTCAGCCATCTAACCCCCCTGTTAGACCTACAGCTGTTGTTAGCTTCCACAGGCGAGCTGGGACGAGTCAGTCTGGATGTCTGGGGGCTGTTGAACATTTCAGAAGCTCTCCCGTGGTCGTCTGCTACATTATTCAGATGTTCAGATTTTGACAGAGTTAAGGCCATCCGGTCGCCAGATCCACAAAGTTCACACCTGGTATTCAGTATCCCAGTCTGTCAGATCAGATGACGACTGGAAGTGGTGTGTGTGTGTGTGTGTGTGTGTGAGTGAGTGTCTAATATACAGCTGGAGGCTGAGATGCTAACTAAGCTGATTCCCCAGCTAAGCAGTATGTGTCTTATCTGTGGATTTACAGCATGTAGATTACAGATTGCTGCGTGAACTGTAGCTAATGGACCCAACACCGCCATGTTTTATAGCATCAGCGGGATTGGTGCCCAGAAACCAGGGGTAGTATGAATTAACGCTTAACACACTGATCCATGGATGTCTTTAAATCTATATACAGAGTGCTTTTACGTTCCGTTTTCATGGGTCCGTTCCAGGATCGCCTGTGATTGCCGTGGCGATAAGTCACGTTAAGTGAGGGGGGGGGGAATCTCCCGTGTCCCGACCCGCGCTTGTAACACGTCTCGCGTTACGTCCGTCCGAGAGAGCTGTCACGGCGGCGCCGCTTGGTTAATGATTCATGGCGGTTATGGCAGGCCGGAGCAGCACTTACGGGGCGGCCATTAGCCGATTGCATGCCCTTTGCACTACTCCCCCCTCCCCGAGCGACGCAAATAGGATTTGAATAGCATAACCCCCCGCCCTCCTCCAGCCCCCTTGGATCTCCTGTCCTTTGTCAATGGGTTTTTGAAGAGTGTGTGGGGCAGACTGGTGAGAGCTGATAGCTTGGAGGCTTGTTCGCTGGAGGTCCCTGACGCCTCGTCATGTCTTTAAGGAGGACGACGGGGACAATCCCCTGACTGTTAACACTGCAGATTGCTCCACCAATGTTTGACATTTTGGGCTGTTTTGACAGTTGGGCTTGGTGGACAGGGTACTCCTATACCTGTGTACGGCCGCGGGGTCACACCAGTAACCTGGGGATTTAGCAGGGGTTATTAGATCCACTGTCTTGTACACAAAGCTAGGCTCCTTCACAACCCAGACAGAACCAGAATCCCCCCGGGTCTCACCTCGCTGACAGGAAAAAGGGCGTGTGTATTCGCTATGGTTATATTTCCCCCAATCTGTAATACGGGGCTGTTTTAATCAGGAGGCATGTTTCTACGCCCTCCGTACTGGTCTCCCAGCAGGCCCTGTCACGAGCCTAGGGCACCTTCCCCCAGCGAAGCAAACGGTGATTATTTTGATCAGTGTGCTCCGGTAACGACACGGGGAGAGGTGGAGAAACAGAACGAGACATTATTCAACACACTCTGCCCGGGCTTTCAGGGGCGCCATGAATATTAATATCACTATGGCAATGGCTGTGGAGATTAGCTCAAGGTAACACCGCGGCGGCGGCGGTTCTCCTCAGCGAGGGTGGAAGGCTGTGGAGGAGGACGGCGGAGCTCAGCAGGGGAAGTTCACCACACGTGCTAGCTGACTGGGATTAGCTGTGCTTCCATCCAACAGCAGGATAGCTAGCCCAACAGCCTCCGGGGGGGCCCCCCTCGGGGAGCGGCCGTGTTTGTGCCGTTAACACTCATTTTCTAGGCAGCTCCGTAATCGCTGAGGCATCTGTTGAGATCACCTGTGATTATTGATGCTGAGGTTCGGGTTTTTTCGAGGGGGGGTGGGGGGGGTGGTGAGCTGTGCTGTGATGGCAGGTGTAGCAACAGAACCCTAAGACACCCACCCCGCTCACCCCAGCCCCCCCTCACAGTCGTCCCCCCTACTGCCCCTCCCCCCAGCCCCCCCTTACAGTCCCCCCCTACTGCCCCTCCCCCCACAGGCTTTGGCTGTTGTCCAAGCAGGCTGGCTGAACGCGGGGCTCCGAGTCCAGACCCCACAGCCTGACAATAGGCAGCAGCTGTCCACCCATATTCTGTCTCATAGGCTGCCTCAAGGATATGACCTGAATACACATGCCCCGTCATGCCCTGGAGTGCACTGGGTGTCTCTTCACTTCTTTTGTCTCTGAGATCTGTGTTTTTTTTATCTTTTATTGATTTTCCTTTCACGACCTCTTTCCTTTGTGACTCCTTTTTTATGACTCATGTCGAAGCCCCGTCATCATCACACACAAGGTATTTGGCCTCCCCTCCTGTTTTGCCTTCTCTCCTAACACCTCCCTCCCTTCTTCTTCTCTCGTTTCCTGCTCTCTCGTAGCTGGCTCTGAGGAAGAGGACCAAGAGTCTGCGGCCCCACCAGGGGCAAGAGAGGTGGGAGAGGCCGGGGCAGGAGAGGCCGGGGCAGGAGAGGCCGGCGCAGGAGAGGCCGGGGCAGCAGAGGCCGAAGCCTGAGAAGGCCCTGGCCCCCGTAAACGGTTTCCACGGCAACGCGCCGTGCAACCCGGGAACGCCGCGGGAGGAAGAGAAGGAGCGAGGGAAGATGAAAGTCAGCGCGAAGAAGAACAAGCAGGTGAGGTGGTGGGGGGCATGGCCTGGTCTCGGTCAGGATGTGGGGGAGATGTGTGGATGTCTCTAGTGTCTTTGTGGGTGGTTTGTTTTAGGGTATTTTTCCTCTCATGCTGTATTGGACAGTTTTTAAGTGAAGTGTGATAGGAAAAGCAGGGAGAGAAAGAGAAAGACCTGCAGCAAAGGGCATTGGCCAGATTCGAACCCTGGCTGTAAGGCCTCAGCCTACATGGTACGCACACTCATCCGGTGAACTACCAGGGTACCCTGTGTGCCGCGTGTTTTGGCGTCTGATGGAGACCAGGTCACGAGTCGTCATTATAACTAAAGGTTCCAAGTTCTCTTGATCTTCCGTTTCAGATTTCTGTGAAGCCTTTTCAACACTATCTCTCTCTGAGGTGTTAATTGTAGAAACTAGTTTCTCAATAAAGTCTATCACTTTTTACAAAGCTTCCCATCAGCTGTGTGTAATCGCTTCACACAAGGCTGTCTGTCGTACAGGAAGTAAAGAGGGAGCCAAACAGGAAATGAGGTCCAATAAAGATCTGTGATGAGAGAAGACAAGCTTTGTGAGGAGCTTCCTCCTCAAGGCAGGATGTGTCTGGGTTTTCTTTTTGTTGTTGTTGAGAGAGAGAGACACACACACACTTCATTACCTAACGCCTATGCTTTTTCGTCTGAAACAGCTTGGCAAGATAAGTACTACCCAGGAAATACCGCTTTTTTTTTCTTTTTTTTTTTTTGGTAAGAGAGAGGTTCTCACACTCAATATCTACATCGCCGCTTTTTGTTTGGAACAGCTTGGCAAGATCAGTATTACCCAGGAAATACCCAAAGGATGCATATACTGTACACCAAGAACTTTGCTTCACAGTGGCCTGTGCTAGTTTGGGCAGCTCTTTTAATGGCTTGATCCAGGTTAGCAAACGTAAAACATGACACGCTAATCTTACAAAGATCTTAAAAAGAGAAAGAGCCCGTATTATTCAATTACGTTGTGAAATGACACACTGTATGTCTCTTAAGCTATTTAACACACCACCGTTCATGACGCATGTCTGATCAAAGCCAGAGACGTTTATTTACTAGTGTGGGAAAGACTGTGTGGAATCAAGGTTATGAATGTTGTTTCTGTTTGTCAGTGAGAAGAGTTCAGAGCAACTGTCAAGATCAAAGCTGATTCATAAAAGTCGTCAGGGTTTTCCAGGAAGTGTTACACAAAACACAGTTTTCCAGGCCTCCCCCTCGCTCGCCTATTGACGATGCATTTAGCCTACAGAGGCACATTCTTCCTGTGCTTTAACAGTCCATGACGTCAAAAAACCCTTTCAGATGAAGACACTCATGTTTGCTGTCGTCAAGAACCAAGGTTTGCTTTGCAAACTCGACATACACACGTGTATTCGAGCATGCAATCGTTTGACACACAGACACACACATACATGCACACAGATGCCGAGAGAAACTGACAGTGTTTCCTGTCTTGGACTAGCACTCATGACAACGTCCCCATTTTCCAGTGAAATCCTCCTGGTCATTCTGAGGTGATTTGTATCATCAGAGACAGCCGGATCGATACGACATTATCAGACGGTTCGTGGTTCATCACCATAGGCTGCTGAGCGATCAATCAATGTACTGTTTCTTTTTTCTGTTTGTCCTGAAACAATTTGCTGTGGCTTTGGGGGTCAATATCTGAGAAATAAAATACATTTACTGCATAGATTTTTTGATTCTGTCAGTCAAACTGTGCGTGTACTGTACGTGCGTGAGTGGGTGTCTACCTTTGGGATTTGGCACACAATCGAATTAGCCATGTATTTATGTGGACATAACTGAACAAACATCCATTCTCCGGTAGAGAACTGGGTCCTTGTGCTGTCTGTCGGAGGCTTCCGGAGTCTGGACAGGATCTCAGCTTGGTTTCAATCAGGTTAACTGTGTCTTTGAAACAGATGTCCTTTCTGATACTCTTCTGTGTTCTGCTAAAATGTCTCATGGTCGCCCTCTGCTGGTGAAAGCACAGTTAAACAGAAAAAGCGTTCCTCGTGGTTGAAACACGGTACACCAGTTTGAAGAAAACACCAATTGTGTGAAGATACGATTCTTGCTGTGATAAATGTTGCATATTAATGTATCCGCTTTTACCCAAAGCCTCGGTCAAATCTTCTACCACCTGAGCCATGCTCGTTTCCGTATAATCAGTCCTCCATGTGACCTTGTGCCGTTTACCAGGGAGCTAAGAGGAGCAGGAGCAGAGCTGAGGTCACCAGGTTGGTCGGTACACCCCAGAGAAGTAGCTCCAAGGACCCCCACAGCGAGGTAGGACTGCTACACCTCCCCTGCATCCCACACACATCCTAACAACAACAAATAACCATGGATTCATTGAGCTTTCATCAAGCAACGTATAGAGGGGGATTTGAACCGGCAACCTCTTGATCCGCAGTCAAATGCTCTTAACTTTTGCTACACCCATTCCCACAACACATGTCTTAACCCGATTTGGGAAAGCTGATTTAACTTCATAGAAAAGACAAGAGTCGGTCTCCTCAAGTGAATCCGACTCCTGTTTTCTTTCCACAGACCTCATTCTCGGGGCGGGGATATTCGGTGAGTTACCTCAGCCCTGTCTGCTGTCCGGACCCCTCCCTAATCTGACGGGGGTCAGACTGCGGGTTGGATTGAACCCTTTTACAAGCTAGTTATTTCACTGGATGACATTTAAGCTCGGAAATATAACAGATGTCAGACACTGGAATTTAGGATTGTGGGGTGTGCGTTATCTAGACATGTTGACAGTGAGCAGAGCTGGATCCATTAGTACTCGGTGAGGGTGGTGGTGTGGTTTGGGGGGGTGGAGGGGGGGACTAGGTTCAGTGTGAACTGCCTGGATGATGTACAGCTCACAGCTCTCTGGCCTGCGTCGTTGGATTTGATTAATGTTCCCACAGCAGTTAAAGGAACAGCTGTCACCATAAATGAGGTGACAGAATGAATGCAAGTTAGTCCTCTCTCTCTCTGTCTCTCTCTCTTTGTCTTTCTCTTTCTCTCTAACTCCATCTCTCATTATTTCTTGCTGTATCCCTCCCTCTCTCTTTCACTCTCTTTCTTTCCCTCTCTCCATCTCCCCCTATCCCTGTCTACTTCCCCCTTGTACATAAGATGTTGGGGAATGGTGACCAGATTAAATCTTCCCTGACGTGTGAACATGATTTGGAGGTTTGAGAGGACTCATCTAATGTTGGTTTTGCTCTTGTTTGCTCCCACAGTGTGACAGCGAAAGTGACCTTGACGACAAGGTAAGCGGATTTCCACCTGACATTCAGTCCTTGCGCGAGACTGCTCACGAACCCGTCCCGTCCTCAGAGGATATCGTTTAGGAACAAACGTTTCAGCGCATTTCACGATGCGTCGCAGGAAGAACACCTCAATCTTATGACCATTTATCCCTTACTGCATATCACCCCATGCCCTAGTCAGAGGGGGGGGGGGCATGTGAAAAGCAGGTCATGTGACATACCCGGGTAAGTTAACTTCCCAGCATTGTAGCAACATTGCCAGTATGTTGCTGCAACATTGTGAATCAGCAGGTTGGTTAACTCAGTGGTTCTCAATCCTGGTCCTCGGGACCCCCTGCCCTGCATGTTTTAGATATTTCCCTGCTCCAACACACCTGATTCAAATAAATGGGCCTGATAACGACCCATTAATTTGAATCAGGTGTGTTTGAGGAGGGAAACGTCTAAAACATGCAGGGCAGGGGGTCCCGAGGACCAGGATTGAGAACCACTGGGTTAACTGACCCGGTTAACCTGCTTTCTGGAATCCCCCCCTGGCCTGGCTTGGTTGTGTTGAGGGGGGTGGAGGGCCCCAGATGGCAGGCTAAGATGGGAGTCAGCCTCTCTTATTGCCAGGTCAGGACAGGGTAAACACTGAGGGCTCGTGTCTCTGTGGTGGTCCACTGACAGACACAGTGTCTGGGTCATACAGGAGTCAGCTGCTTGACTGGAACACAAGGTTGATACTGATAATAATAATATCAACATTTGGTTTGATAATAATAATAATAATAGTAATTACACTGTCTTGAGGCTGTTTGTCGTGGGATATGGTCTGTGTTGTTTCCTGTATTTGTGCAACGATACAGCCCTGTAGATAAAAAAACCTTCAACACAGAACCAGTTTACCTGGAGAGAACAAGTACAGGCTTTAGGCTTTATAAAGTGCTGTTTGACCGGAACGGTGAATGTACTGGAGCCTAGATACAATCAGTCATTTGAGTCCGATTGGAAACTCTGCATCTCCATGACAACGTATGCCTAACAGGGTCTAGAAGCCTCTGCCAGGTATGCACAGAGAAGGCCTACCTTTACACACGTGGCTTTGAACGGTTTTGACAGTTTGAATCGGGTCGTTCAGAAACTGCTTTAGTCCGATGTCACAGGGTAGCTTAGTTTGATCATGATCTTATTGGATATCGTTGGCCTCTGTGGTGTATTGGAGCACGCCCAGTGAGGGGCACATAGACCGGGGAGGGAGTGGAGAGTGTTTTAGCGCATCTTATGTCACAGCTGTTGAGGGATTGAAGCCACTTTAAAGTGTGTGAAATCAGCGTCGCTCAACCTTACATTGGGGTTGGTACAACTGATTCCACGTTATGAGGAAAATCCTTAAACTGTAAGTAGTATTTGGATCGCAAGTGCACTATTGTATCAGAGTAGGGTAAAATAAATGACAGTAACTTTATAGTAATAATTATTTCCTTTTTTCTTTTTTTCTCCAGGTCTCAGGAGTTGATGCAGACAAGCTGTTCACGTTACGGATAACGTTTGGTAAGAATTCTATTTTTATTTGGGGGTATTACTTGCTTCATCATGACATAAAAGTACCTTCTCCTAACGATAATAATAATGTGCAACCGTAGATGCTTAAGATATGCTGCTATTGAATTTTGTCTGGACAAAGATGCAAGTATAGAGACCTGTTATTGTTTGCTGTATGATGTATTGTAAATGAAGCTGAAATGTTACCACCAAATGTGAGTGAGCTAGGCAGAGTGACATGCTGTGGTGTTCACACATAGCTGAGGCGTTGCCTAGTAAGGGCAGTGGATCATTCCCACTGTCTTCAAAAGCACCACATCTTCAACCCAAAGCCTGTTTGGACTATGTGGTCACATTTCTCTTCATTTGACCTGCATAACCATCCCTGATGAGCGTATGCACTCGCTCACACACACACCCCACAGACACGCACACACACACACGCTAATCCCAATGGCGGTGAGAATCTTTTCAAGCTGAGCCAGGAGTTTAATGTGCCTTGTGAAAGCGATTAGAAGGTTTCTGTTAACTCTTCCTGTCCTCAAGCTGCTTGTGATGGGCTTATGAGAGAGGCATTTGTTTTAGGGAGTCTTCTATTGATTCAGCTGGAAGCTGACTGGCATTCAGGCAGTTTGAGCATTATGGCAATATGCTGAATACACGACTCTCTCCCTTGCCAACAACCCCTTGCCCATACCACTAAGACAACCAACGTTTTCAACTGGTTTTGTTTTCTTCAAAAATAGACAATTTATTTTCAATGGTGGTAGAGATTGGTTAATTACTCTCTGTCTTTTCTGTCTCACTCTCTCCTTCTCTCCCCCCCACCTCTTTCTTTCTGTCTCACTCTCTCCCCCCTCTGTCTCTCTCTCTCACCCCCATTCGTCCTTATCTCCATCTTCTTCTCTCTCTCCTCTCTCTCTCACCCCCATTCATCTTTCTTTCTCCTCCTCTCTCTCTCTCTCACCCCCATTCGTCCTTCTCTCCATCTCCTTGTCTCTCTCGTCCTCTCTCTCTGTCACCCCCCCCACCCCCGCCTCGTCTGTCTCAGAGTCTCCAGCTGACCTCCAGCAGACACCAGAGGTGTCCAGCACCACCACCTCCTCCAGGGTGTCGGGCCTGCAGCGCAGCCAGGAGCAGATCAACGACACTCCCTTCGCCCGCCCCGCGCCCAGCCCCAGCCCTCGGCCTCCCGGCGTCCCCGCGGCCCCTCGCACCCCCCCCCTGCTGCCTGTGTGCGTGAAGAAGGAGCGGTCCTCCCCCAATGTCCCCACCCCCCTCCAGACCCTGCCAGGCCTCGCCCAGATCAAGAGAGAACCTCAGGTCCCCTTCTCCCATCCGCAGGCCCTGTTCTCTGGCCTCCACGGCAGGTAACTTGCGCACGGTCCCACTGGTGCCACCTGCAGGGTGACAGGTGTCATAGATGCATAGTTGTAGGGATACGTGAAGGCCACTCTGACATTGTTTGTAGAAAAGGGCTATACGAATGAATTTTGACTGGATTTGATGGTGGACTGTGTGTAGTGTGACAGGTGTCATGGTGGACTGTGTGCGGTGTGACAGGTATCATGGTGGACTGTGTGTGGTGTGACAGGTGTCACGGTGGACTGTGTGCAGTGTGACAGGTGTCATGGTGGACTGTGTGCGGTGTGACAGGTGTCACGGTGGACTGTGTGTGGTGTGACAGGTGTCACGTGGACTGTGTGTGGTGAGACAGGTGTCACGGTGGACTGTGTGCAGTGTGACAGGTGTCATGGTGGACTATGTGTGGTGTGACAGGTGTCACGTGGACTGTGTGTGGTGAGACAGGTGTCACGGTGGACTGTGTGCAGTGTGACAGGTGTCATGGTGGACTGTGTGCAGTGTGACAGGTGTCACGGTAGACTGTGTGCAGTGTGACAGGTGTCACGGTGGACTGTGTGCGGTGTGACAGGTGTCACGTGGACTGTGTGCAGTGTGACAGGTGTCACGGTGGACTGTGTGCAGTGTGACAGGTGTCACGGTGGACTGTGTGCAGTGTGACAGGTGTCATGGTGGACTGTGTGCAGTGTGACAGGTGTCACGGTAGACTGTGTGCAGTGTGACAGGTGTCACGGTGGACTGTGTGTGGTGTGACAGGTGTCATGGTTGACTGTGTGCAGTGTGACAGGTGTCACGGTGGACTGTGTGTACTGTGACAGGTGTCACGGTGGACTGTGTGTGGTGTGACAGGTGTCACGGTGGACTGTGTGCAGTGTGACAGGTGTCATGGTTGACTGTGTGCAGTGTGACAGGTGTCATGGTGGACTGTGTTCCATCTCTTTCCTGTCTCTGCAGTCACGGCAGCAGTTTGGAAAGCTCCCGCAAGAGGCCGCACCCTCGGTCCCCTCACCTCGGACGCCACTCCTCCCCCTCTCCCGCCCTGCCCCTAACCATCACTGAGCTTCCCGCCCCGCACTACTTCCTGTCCGGCCCGGGCCATCGGCGGACGACGGCGGCCATGTTTCCCAGTCTTTTGTCCCTCCCAACTAATGGCATCGGTGGAAACCCAACCGGCAGTGGCTACTCTGGTAGGAAGTGTGCATGGCTGGGGGAGGGTGGTCAGGGTGGGGTGGGGTGACATGTTTTGGGAGTGCTGATTTGAGGCATTTATTGTTTGCTTGATCTTTGACCCCCCTCGCCTCTCCCCTCCCCCCCTCTCCCGCAGAGCATGACCTCCTGCGCCAGGAGCTGAACAACCGCTTCCTGGCGCAGAGTGCCGAGCGAGGAGGCGGTGCCATACCGGGGCCTGTGAAGGCCCAGTACCACCAGCACACTCACCAGCACCAGCACCAGCACACCTTCACGCCCTACCCCCCCTGCGGACCCCCTCCTGGCATTCTGGGCACGCCCTCCGCCCCAACCATGGGTCGTACCGCCACTCTCAATGTAAGTAGCCTTTGGATCACTTTCCCAACTCGCGTTCGGGTTTTCCAGGGGTTTGGTTTGGAAACCTAGAGTTGAGGTTTTACATGAGGGCTGTAGGAGAAATTATGTTATGTCGCCGTGCTTCAGCACGTTTTTTTTTCAGGGACGTATTTCAACATATCAGATGTAATGTCTCCTCCCTCACAGACACGTCTGGGGGTCTATGAAAGCTTATTTCCACCCACCAGGGGACTTGTAAAAGCTTTTCTAAGGAGAGAGCGAGACGCTGTAACAGCTATGACACGACACTTCCACAGACAGCTGAGCATAGGTTGTGTAAATGGAGTTTTGACACGCTCAAAGCTGCTGTCAGACTAAACAAATCTGGTGCAGGACAAAGGCCTAGGTCGTTAAGGTTCTTTTGATGGTGGGTAATTGCTCATGCGAGACTATGCAAGCTTTGGCAGGGTTCTAGCCAAGTACTTAGAAGTGCACTCTTTGTGGTTGTTGTCCGACAGTTGGAAAAGTATCCCGTCAAACTGGAAAGCCCGTATTCAAATGTAAGTGCACATGTTGTTTCCTTGTTAAGCTGCCCCTATTTAGCATAAAGCTTGTTCACATATTCTAGGTTAAACTATAGGTTAAATTGTTTCATTTTATATCTCGTATTGTCTAGTCTACTTGTCTGCACTGTTGGGGAAGCCGGAAAATGAAGAATTACATTTGAAATAAATACAATTTAAAAACTATAAATACTTAAAACGTAAACATTTACTTGCACATGGTTTAGAGCAGGGGTGTCAAACATACGGCCCGCGGGCCGGAACCGGCCCCCAAGGAGGTTCGATCAGGCCCGCAGGATAATTTGAAAGTGGAAAAAATGCATAAAAGACATGGAATTAATATTTTTAATTCGCTGCAATTCATGGATTATCCGCTAAGGGGCGCACTCTTTCCATCAGAGTAGAAGACAAGCCGCATCACTGAGACAGACTGAAAACAGCAGACGGTATCAATTAATACCTTGGTCTCTACTAGGGATGGGCGAACGATGCCTTGTAAAGCTTTGGTGGTTTCTTCCGGATTGTGCCGGCCCAAAGAGCCGAACTATCGGCGCTTTGAAAATGAACAGCGTCATCTAGCAGCCGTTTAAACTGGCTGAATGAGGTGTAGTGGTTGTCTCCGACGGTAGACTACCCTACGTTATTCAATATTTAATTAAGGCTACATGTGTTCATTTTGATCTGATATTAGTGCTCACACATTAAAATGTTGTGATACATCCGTAGGCCTTTAGAATTATGTCATTTTCTCACAGTAAAAGTTAAAGAATATCGTACGAGATTCACTGGACTGGGGCGCGAACTTGGGATCCCAGATTCGCATTAACAATATGTAGTCGTACAACGCTTTAACCAACTACACCACCGAAGAGATCATTACTTGTTAAAGCGGTTGGACGGACTTTATACGATATGGTCTTTATATCAATTAAACTAGATAACACAGAAGAAAGACATGATATTTTGGTTATTTATAGCAGAGTATGGTATAATTTTAATGGTCCGGCCCACTTGACATCTCCCTAGGCCGTATGTGGCCCACGATGCGAAATGAGTTTGACACCCCTGGTTTAGAGTATCAGCCGACCTCTGACCGACTATCCGAAGTGTTTAGCGTGCTCCAGTATGACTTCCTGTGGTGCATCCTAGCTAACCTTGGTGTGGTCTTGTCTAGCTCTTCCCTCCTTACCCCTCGGGGACGGCAGGCATGCCCGCTCTGCTCCCTCACACAGCACCCTTCAGCTCTCTGCAAGGAGCCTTCCAGCCCAAGGTCCTAGCCTCTCATTCCTTCCCTGTCCTTGTCTGTCTGTGACCCCGTCTGCCTTCGCTGTCTGAAGCAGTAGTTATTGCAGTCGGGCCTACCTCTTTTAGAAAAAAAATCATTTTGTGCCACCCCCCCCCAATTAAGATATCATTGGTAGTAATCCCCCCTCCAACCCCAAAGTTGGTAGATCAAACCCCTCTCCCCGGTGTTTGGAACCATTGGTCTAATGTTTACAACGTTCTACTGTTTACAAAGCACCACGACAGCAGCATCATAAACATGTGACCTTCATGTGTCTCCATGTAGGCTAATCCTCTGGACGTAGTGCTGAGACCAGGAGAGATGCCTCAAACTCTTCCTAGAGTAGGTGTTCTTCAGCCCCGGCGAAAGTCTTATCTACTGTATTCCAGTTTTTATATAAAATATTGAACCTAATGTCCTGCATTATTGTTTTATTATTACAGTAGATAAGGTGCAATGGTTTATGTCCTCTCTCTTATCTCTCTCTTATCACTCTTTCTCACAGATATCTGATCCATTCAGAGCCTCGAGCAGGGTGAGAGAACATATATACATAATTGACATGCAATTGTTGCCGCATATTTAATAATAAAGTACATGGCTATGAGTTTGTATCTTCATTCAGTTTTATGATCTTTCAGAAGCCTGGGAAGTGGTGTGCAATGCACGGCCAGGTGGCCTGGCAGATCCACCACCACCAGCAGCGGATGAGGGTAATCCTTCTGCTCTGACTAGAATTCTAGAACCTACAGTATGATTCTATTTCCTCTATTCCATTGTCCCGTTATCATTCCAATGAATGACCGCTTCAAACCTCACTTCCTTGCCTCCTCGCTTCCTCGTTGACCAACAGCACATGCGCTTTGATCCTGGGAAGATGAGTGTGAAGCTGGACCTGTTCAGCCGGCCGGCGGCAGCAGGTCCACCTCCAGGGCTGCCCTATCCCCAGGAGATGAACCGACCCCTGTTCCCCTCCTCAGGTCTGTCCCCCTCCTCCACACACCCACTAGCAAGCATTTTGTGAATCGGAAAGGCGCTAGATCATAAATCACAAATGGTACAGTGTAAATATGATAAAATCATACATTTCGACAATGTATGATCAAATCGACAATTCAACAAATCAGAACTCGTACGGGGGCTGAATCCCAGCTGAAGTGCAGGGGTGAAAGTTCGTGTTTTAGCGCAACTACAGGACATCAGTCCCACGCTGCTCTGCTGACTGACGCGTCCTCTCTTCCTCAGGTCTCTTTCCCATGTCCCCGTTCAGCAGCCCGTACCACCACCCTCACTACCTGTCTACAAGTCATCTGCCCGGTAAGTGCTAAAGAAACTCAAATGTGCTGAGGTCAAGTAATCAGGAAGTTCATGGTCCATCGGAATAATGTCAATTTTTTGGCTGAAGACTATCTCAGGATGTGATCCATCAGTCCTTCCATGTACTTACCGTTGCACCCATTTAGGAGAAGATACTGATATTTTCCTGCACGGCACAGTAGGTAAAACAACCACACTTCTGCCTCCCCTCAGATCCCTTCAGTCGGCCCAGTCCCTATGGAGGCTTTGGAAACGTGGCAAGCAATGCCTTTGGAGGGCTGGGGGCCCCATCGAGCAGCCCCTACGGAGAAAGGCAAGGCCATGGGTTGCCAGGTTTTAACGCCCCCCCTCATGATGGCTGGAACCGACTGCATCGCACACCACCCTCCTTCCCCACTCCACCAACGCTGTCCAGGCCTGCGGACTTGGAACACAAGCCAGCAGGGACCAACAGCGAGCAGCGGGAAGCCAAGAAAAGGGATTTTACCGCTACCAGAGAGGAGTCCGTCGGAGACAGGTCAGTGACGTTCTGAAGGGATTTCACCGAAGAAGGCATTCAGGAGCTTGTTATCTTTGTCTAATCTTTTTTTAAACACTATATCTCAATTTGAATCTCAGCCAGAATCTCTCTATTCCACCCAGTAGGTCCTCACAGGAAAGAAAACCTCAGCCCAACCAATCGTCCTTCACCAGCTACCAGATCAGCAGTCTGATTGGTGGAAACAGCATGGACAAGAAGAAGAGCAGCCTGGACCAAGGCCCTCAGGCGGAGAGAGTGACAAAATTGCTGGGGAAGGTCCAGATTAAGCAGAGCTCCTCTCCGGGGCCAGAAGTGCAGAGTCGAGGGCCTGTTGACCCCTCCACGACCCCCACAGTCAAGCGCCAGTCTCCCTGCGAGGCCACACCCCCTCTGAGGGGCTCTGTAAATATAAAGCAGGAACGTAGAGAAGAGTTGGAGCTAATGGCAGGGACGTCTAACATGACCCTCTTGATGCCCTCGGTTCCAGCCGTCTTGGCTCATCCCCACTCCCAGGTTCCACACCCTTCGAGGCGCAACTCCTACCCCAATTCAGGCATGTTTCAGGGCAGCCACCTACCTCACTCTCTGCCCCTCTCCATGGGTCCCTTGCACTCAATCAGTAGTCTGAGTGCACTGGAAAGAGCACGGGTTCAGCCCTTCATGGACGTCCGAGAGCGGGTGCCCTCGCACCTCCCGGCCCAGTGGGAGCCCCTCCGCGACCCGTACAGAGGGCTCTACCTGCAGAGCCAGCAGCCCCACTTGACCTTTGACCCCGCCCGGGGCCACAGGCAACGAGAGGCCCAGCACCACATCCAGGACAGGCACCGGCAGGCGGAGGAGAGGGCCAGGCTGCACCAGCTCCAAGGCTCTCCCATGGAGGGTCACCTTGCCCACACGCCCACCTTCATGTCCTCCTTGGGCGGGGCCGTGTACCCTCGTCTCAGCCCCTCAGCGCCGCACAGCGGACACCTGAACAGGACTCCCCCCACCGCTACCCTCAGCGCTCCGCCGCCGCCACTTCCGCCGCCTCTGGTTTCTACAGCAACGCCCGCGGTGGGGGGGGGACCGGCAACTCCCAGGAAGACCACGCCTACAGGAAGCACGCCAGCCTCTGGGGAGCTCGCTCCGTTGGGCACGGCCAAGCAGGTGGAGGCGCAGTAAAAGGGAGTTGTGACATTACTGATGAGACTGGGATTCTCTCATGCACACGCACATAAATACATACTGTACATACACATATATCCATACACACACACACACACACACATCACCTGCTGAGATAATTGGGTTAAAGACTCCAAAAGCTACGTAGAAATAGCATAATGTAGAACCGCAAATTACAGCAAGTGAAATCTCTGAAGTAGTTCTACTTTAAGCCTGTTGAATAAGTAGAGTTCCTATAATGTTTTATGTTAAAATATATTGGTATTTGATAGTAATATATGATGTTTTTATGTTTATAAGATTTTTATGCCCGTTCTGTGTAAATAAGTAGATTTTATGAATTTGTACATTTTGATGTTGTTGAAAACAATGCCTTTTATTTTTGTGTATGTTAACACCCAAAGTAAATTATTTATCAACTAGTAAACAATATGTTATATTCGCCCTAAATTAGTTCAAATTAATTTAACTGTTATTCATGCTTAAATACTGTTAATTACAACTCTGTACATGTACATATAACGTGTCCTTTGTTTTTAAAGTATGTCTATTTAAAAGAAATACAGAGTTGAGTTTTTTTTAAGCCTGCTACATTCTACAGCACTTTTAATGTAAAATGGCTAATGGTTTGACGGAGTTCATTAGATCGACTCTTACTAAGGCACCTCTTATTTAATTCAGCATTTACTGTGTTTATGACCTGTTGGCCTTTAAATCACCTTTCTTGACCAATCTGATGCTCGGTTTGAACTTTAGCAGATTGTCTTGACTATGTCTACATATCTAGATGCATTGAGTTGCTGCCATGTAAACGGCTGATTAGATATTTGTATAACAAGCAGTTAAACTGGTGCACCTAATGAGGTGGTTTATTCAAACAGTAAAACAAAAGTTTATCAAAGCATGCTTGATTTTTTAAACCAAAAGGTATTGTGTTTAGAACAGTATTCAGCTTTTTATGAATAGTATACCCTTTAATTATTGACTATATGTCCAAACATCTCAAAGAGTAAGGAATGATTAACATTAATCCTGGACCAGGAATTAATTGAAGTCCTGTTTTTTTTTTACACTCTCCTCTACAAGTGTGTCGGCACAAGGGATTAGGGCTTTGGGTTGTGGCTGATCTACATAAGCATCTTGAGTACACAATCAACATTGCTTGCACTCCCTGGCCATGAAGGGAAAAGGCCATTGCAATATCATGTTCAGAGGGTCCTGACTGCATTATATGGTCAAATTGAGCCTACCAATGTCTTTTTCTGAAAAGTATGAAATCAGAAAATACGGTTTATGATGCTCGTTCTCTAATAAAAACGGCAAGATTCAGATAAAGAATGTACATGCTGTGCCTTAATGTTACTGCCATGCACGTTTTTCTATCCCTTATTTAAAATAATGCATGAGAAAAACAGACATACATCTGATGAATCATTTCCTAAATCAACAAACCTAGTACCAGCTATTATATAATTACATTGAAGGAGTACTATACCTTTAAACTTTGATAATGAGTGGATTTAGTCATTTACAACTAGGAAATACTTGACACTGTCTCAATAACTCATTCATTCAAGGAATCCAGATTGAGATGAGTAAACTTACTTCAAGCAAACATGTCTTTTCCCCTAATGGACAGGGAGTTGCAGGGCGTTGCGATGCTAGTTTTGCTGTGTCCTCAAATTATTATTAGGACAATCAGCCACAACCCAAAGCCCTAATCCCCCGTGCAGACACACCTGTAGAGGAGAGTATAAAACACCAGGACTCACCAGACTCAGACATCCAGCCAAAAGGAGCAAAGCATCTCCAAGGAGACCAGACCAAGAAAACTTCCCATCCAGACCCAGAGCCAGATTGAACCTCCAGACCCTGAAGATGGAGATCAGCACCTCTTTGTCTCTCCTAATGCTGCTGCTGTTGGGACTCTCCCAAGCCCATCCCATCCATGAACATGGAGAACACACCAATGAAGATCTACATATGTCCCCCGGCGGCATTCTGGCCACAAACAACCAATCCAGTGAGCTTCTTCTGGAGGGAGACCTGATCGCACCAAAAAACAGAAATGCCATGAGGTGCTATCAAGGGGACTCATGCAAGTGGAAGAAATCCTCAAATGGTCAGGTGGTGATAGCCTACACAATCGGCCCTGAGTACTCTGCCAGTGAAAGGCAGATGATTGAGACCGCCCTGAGATCATTTACTCCAGTTTCCTGCATTCGCTTTGTGCCCCGTACAGGGGAGAGCGAGTACATCAGCGTTTTGAGCCAGGACGGCTGCTTTTCCTCTC
The DNA here is from genome assembly GCF_021917145.1 of Hypomesus transpacificus. NCBI lineage: Eukaryota > Metazoa > Chordata > Actinopteri > Osmeriformes > Osmeridae > Hypomesus > Hypomesus transpacificus. Next base: position 13,187,539 of record NC_061081.1, on the reverse strand, counting down.
TTGGGAAACAGCAGGGTCCACAGGTGCTCTCCATCAACAAACGCGGTTGTATGGAAAAAAAAATCATTCAACATGAGACCCTTCATGCCCTGGGCTTCCAGCACGAGCACACCAGGAGTGACCGTGACCAGTACGTTTCGATCAACTTTGCCAACATTGATCCAGGCATGAAGTATAACTTTGCCAAATCAGACACCAACAATCTTGGCACTACCTATGACTACGCCTCAGTCATGCAGTATCCAAGACGAGCTTTTGCCATCAACCCTAACGTTGATGTAATTGTACCTATACCCAATCCTAACGTTGATATCGGCCGGGCAACCACATTCTCAAGAATTGATATCGAGAGGATCAATAAACTATATCAGTGCTAAGACGAAGACAAAGTCAGAGAACAAGAGAATGATGAAAATACTTTGAAGCAGAGGCACACCAGTGTTTTCAAAGTCTTCATCACTTTCATGGGTTTTGATTTGTGGTTGAAGGTTACCTTCAAATTATTACAGAATTAAATTAGTATAAATAAAACGTACATCAGAAAAGCTAACATGTTTCAATGTCTGTTCATTGCCGCTTTAACTTGCATACACCCACTTCAATCCACTATGCATGCATCACTTCCGCATATTGCATAAGCCAAGGCAACAACTTCCGGTAGCTAGCAGTGTGTTAGTTCTCAAACACAATGCCTTTTTGTAGAGGAGTTTGGGTTGCCTTTCCAAAATGACAATCAACGATGGACATAATGTTACTGCCCTCAAGCATGAGGGAAAAGGGCTTACAATTTTACTTTTCGAGCTACAGGTACAATTACAATTGTAACGTTTAGCTATCTAACTCACACAGTAAAAGTAGCTAGCTAGACTAGCTCTAGCTATCTAGGATTTTAGCTTTAACGTTAGCTAGGCTAGCTATAGCTAACAATCTTTTGCTACATTATAATGTACTCAATTATCAGTGAATTTGCTCGCTAATCGTTAATGTTAACTCACATGAATAATTGGTCTGTTATAATTGTTCTGCAGATAATGTAATGTAGCATGTCTTTCTCAGTTTCTAACAACAAATTATCTGGAAACGGGAAGGTTTCTCCGTGAAGGAGACCTGTTATCGGTCGATGAAAAAAAGTTACAATCCGCACAATCTGAGTGTAAGTGTAGTTAATTACAACTCTGTACATGTACATATAACGTGTCCTTGACTCCTTTGTTTTTAAAGTATGTCTATCTAAAAGAAAGAGTTGATATTTTTTTTGTAGACTGCTACATTCTACAGCACTTGTAATGTAAAAAGGCTAATGGTTTGACAGCGTTCATCAGAACGACTCTTACTACGGCACCTCTTATTTAATTCAGCATTTACTAAGTTTATGACCTGTTGGCAGGGGCAATTTTAGGATCAGACCTTGAGGGGTGTTCAGCCCCCAATGAGAATGTGACATGAATACAGTGACTTGCAAAAGTGCTCAACCCCCTTGCTAATGACAGGCATGCAAACAGGTCAGGGGTAAAAAAATAAATTTAAAAAAGTGAGAAGGATACGGCAAATCCCCGACCCTCTAGGATCTTTATTACATTTTAAAGTTAAATGCATGAATCTGGTGCACTTTGAAAGCAGAATTAAGAGGCTAGATCTATGTAGAATCTGTGCTCTTGTAAACAAAGTCATGTTCTTTTAACCGTAAAGATTTTTTTTGTATAGCATACATCATAAAAACAAAAAAAAACAAACAAGATTACCTGTATTGAACTACTTTAAAAAGCAAACGTCAAAAGCATCACTTACTGTAAAGCTGACAAACATCCAATAAACATAATTTTTTATATTGCATTAAAATTGTTTGTACTAGATGATGTAAGATGGGTCTGTAAACCTCTCCCCAATCAGCCTATGATTGGCTGTGTGGTTTAGGCATTAGGAGTGGCGATTGATTCCAGAGCCAATTGTACATTTGGGAAGCACAGGTAAAATGATGTGTTGGCCACTTCCCGCCACGACCCCCCCCCCCCCCCCCCCCCCCCCCCCCCCCCCCCCATTTAGGTTTCAAAAAGGTGAGTCTCACCTAAAGGTGAGGAGTTTGCATGCCTGTAATAAATCCTTAATTTCACTAGATAACAATGAATGCATGTATGTATTATTATGCAAAATATTGAATGAATGAAAAAACTAAGAATTGTCCCCTTTTTTAGGAGCCCCCCTGAAAAGGGTCTAAAATCGCCACTGCCTGTTGGCCTATAAATCACCTGTCTTGCCCATTCTGATACTCTGTTTGAACTTCAGAAGATTGTCTTGACCATGTCTACATGTTTAGATGCATTGAGTTGCTGCCATGTAAATGGCTGATTAGATATTTGTATAACAAGCAGTTGAACTGGTGCACCTAATGAGGTGTTTTATTCAAACAGTAAAACTAAAGTTTTTCAAAGCATGCTTTATCTTCTAAACCAAAAGTCATTGTGTTTATAACAGTATTCAGCTTTTTCTTAATAGTATACCCGTTACTTATTGACCATATGTCCAAACATCTCAAAGAGTAAGGAATGATTAATATTAGTCCTGGACCAGGAATTAATTGAAGTCCTGTTTTTTTTTTACACTCTCCTCTACAAGTGTGTCGGCACAACGGATTAGGGCTTTGGGTTGTGGCTGATCTACATAAGCATCTTGAGTACACTATCAACATTGCTTGCACTCCCTGCCCATGAAGGGAAAAGGCCATTGCAATATCAGGTCCAGAGGGTCCTGACTGCATTATATGGTCAAATTGAGCCTACCAATGTCTTTTTCTGAAAAGTATAAAATCAGAAAATAAGGTTTTTGGTGCTTGTTCTCTAATAAAAACGGGAAGATTCAGATAAAGAATGAACAATGGTACATGCTGTGCCTTAATGTTACTGCCATGCACGTTTTTCTATCCCTTATTTAAAATAATGCATGAGAAAAACAGACATACATCTGATGAATCATTTCCTAAATCAACAAACCTAGTACCAGCTATTATATTATTACATTGAAGGAGTACTATACCTTTAAACTTTGATAATGAGTGGATTTAGTCATTTACAACTAGGAAATACTTGACACTGTCTCAATAACTCATTCATTCAAGGAATCCAGATTGAGATGAGTAAACTTACTTCAAGCAAACATGTCTTTTCCCCTAATGGACAGGGAGTTGCAGGGCGTTGCGATGCTAGTTTTGCTGTGTCCTCAAATGATTATTAGGACAATCAGCCACAACCCAAAGCCCTAATCCCCCGTGCAGACACACCTTTACAGGAGAGTATAAAACACCAGGACTCACCAGACTCAGACATCCAGCCAAAAGGAGCAAAGCATCTCCAAGGAGACCAGACCAAGAAAACTTCCCATCCAGACCCAGAGCCAGATTGAACCTCCAGACCCTGAAGATGGAGATCAGCACCTCTTTGTCTCTCCTAATGCTGCTGCTGTTGGGACTCTCCCAAGCCCATCCCATCCATGAACATGGAGAACACACCAATGAAGATCTACATATGTCCCCCGGCGGCATTCTGGCCACAAACAACCAATCCAGTGAGCTTCTTCTGGAGGGAGACCTGATCGCACCAAAAAACAGAAATGCCATGAGGTGCTATCAAGGGGACTCATGCAAGTGGAAGAAATCCTCAAATGGTCAGGTGGTGATAGCCTACACAATCGGCCCTGAGTACTCTGCCAGTGAAAGGCAGATGATTGAGACCGCCCTGAGATCATTTACTCCAGTTTCCTGCATTCGCTTTGTGCCCCGTACAGGGGAGAGCGAGTACATCAGCGTTTTGAGCCAGGACGGCTGCTTTTCCTCTCTTGGGAAACAGCAGGGTCCACAGGTGCTCTCCATCAACAAACGCGGTTGTATGGAAAAAAAAATCATTCAACATGAGACCCTTCATGCCCTGGGCTTCCAGCACGAGCACACCAGGAGTGACCGTGACCAGTACGTTTCGATCAACTTTGCCAACATTGATCCAGGCATGAAGTATAACTTTGCCAAATCAGACACCAACAATCTTGGCACTACCTATGACTACGCCTCAGTCATGCAGTATCCAAGACGAGCTTTTGCCATCAACCCTAACGTTGATGTAATTGTACCTATACCCAATCCTAACGTTGATATCGGCCGGGCAACCACATTCTCAAGAATTGATATCGAGAGGATCAATAAACTATATCAGTGCTAAGACGAAGACAAAGTCAGAGAACAAGAGAATGATGAAAATACTTTGAAGCAGAGGCACACCAGTGTTTTCAAAGTCTTCATCACTTTCATGGGTTTTGATTTGTGGTTGAAGGTTACCTTCAAATTATTACAGAATTAAATTAGTATAAATAAAACGTACATCAGAAAAGCTAACATGTTTCAATGTCTGTTCATTGCCGCTTTAACTTGCATACACCCACTTCAATCCACTATGCATGCATCACTTCCGCATATTGCATAAGCCAAGGCAACAACTTCCGGTAGCTAGCAGTGTGTTAGTTCTCAAACACAATGCCTTTTTGTAGAGGAGTTTGGGTTGCCTTTCCAAAATGACAATCAACGATGGACATAATGTTACTGCCCTCAAGCATGAGGGAAAAGGGCTTACAATTTTACTTTTCGAGCTACAGGTACAATTACAATTGTAACGTTTAGCTATCTAACTCACACAGTAAAAGTAGCTAGCTAGACTAGCTCTAGCTATCTAGGATTTTAGCTTTAACGTTAGCAGGGCTACCTAACTTTTTTAAATACATTATAATGAACCCTCTGTGAGCTTGTTTGCTAGTCGTTCATGTTAACTCACATAAGTAATTGGTCTATCATATTTGTTCTCTGGATAATGTTATGTAACATGTCTTTCTCAGTTTCTAATCTGGAAACGGGAGAGATCTCTTTGAGGGAGACCTGTTATCGTCGATGAAAAAAAAAGCTAGATACTTACATCTGAGTGTAGGGTTAAGAGAGCAATAGCTTATGTTAACAACGTGTGTATGGGATAAATATCATGCCTGGATTCAAAACCATTTGTTTTCTCAAAAGGTTGTAAAATAACTCATATCCAATTTATTTATTTATTTTTCGAAAAAGTTTTGTTTTTTCAAAGCTTAAAAAATTATAATTCTAAATATAGAAAAAAGTTTTATAACATAGAAAATATGTTTCAAATTTGGCACTTGTCTCTCTTTTTGTTCTTGTATAATAAATAAAGTTTCTGAATCTGCGGTAGCGTAGGTTTGTCTCGCGATAGTTGGGAACACTGCAAAAAGTCATTCTCAACAACGTGTGTTCGACTTCATGCAGCGCCGGCGTCAGACCGACTGACTTTAAGCATTCTCAGCTTCAAGGCAGCATGAAGTCGAACGCACCTATAATTACCGGAGCCCGTCTGTCTCTCCCTTAGTACATTCTCTGACATTAGGCTACCTAAATATATTCACCCTTAAAACCTGGTTTAAAACGTAGCCTACCATACTGAGTGGGAAAACTGGGTTTAGGCAGGGAGGATGTTTTTGATTGCGCAAGACTGGCTGACTGCCAATGTGTCTGCAACTCTACCTACAGGCCGCAGACAAAGACATAAATAAACCTTTTATTTAAAAAAATACATTTTACTTTTTGTTGCAAGGTTTTCGACGAGGGACTGCATCTCGTCGTTTTTAATCTATCGATGCTTGGATTTTAAACCAGGTTTTTAGGGTGAATATATTTAGCTAGTTAAAAGGTGATCATTCTGGTTAACCCGTGGATTTAACGTGTGAGTCAAATTTCAAGTCTTTACATAATATTGACTTAAACGTGCGCATTCCTTTGTGAAAACGTCATCTGGGCTGCTTTAAACGGAAACGTGCTGGATTGCCAACTTGGTTATTCAAGGCTGACTGATCAAGGGTTCTATGGTAAGTCGCTTTCCCGTTAAATACGTAACGTTGGGTTAAATATATAATAGACTCCACAGGTCAAGCTTGTGGTCACACATGTAAAACAAAATTGTTATTGTGTCGTATAGTATGTTTTTGTGTCCAGATCTGTTCAGAAAGATGGTCTGGCGTCATGTCATACAGGCACCAGTTTTTCAACCATCATGGCTACAGTAGCCTACACACTACTACACTACTACAAGTTAGCTAGTTGTTCGCAAGATAGGCTGGCTTTTTCCTTTCCAAGGTGTTATGGATTGTAGTTAACTATCCCAAGTATCTGTTTAATAGGCAAGAAGCAAACCACTGCGTTGTTTAAATGTTTTTGGGAAAGATAATTAGACTTTTTTAGTAAGGTTAGATTGCGCAATGTCTAGCTTGTTAGCTAACGGCATTAGGCTGACAAGTAATGAACCCCAGGCTCTGCAGTACTGTCGGGACCCGATACTGATCAGCAGTTTTTGTAATGCCTTCTTTCTTGGCTATGGGTTATAAATAGCTACAAACCCACACCATCATGGCAATAACAGTTTATTTAACCACAGTGACACTGATGTGTAAAAAAATATATATATATTCACACAGGAAGAGATGTCAGGAGTGAGTGCGGTGAACTCGCCGCTTCCAGCGGCTACAACTCGTACCACCTCGTTCAAGGGTTCCTGTCCGAGTTCCAAATACGTGAAGCTGAATGTGGGTGGTGCCCTCTACTACACCACAATGCAGACCTTGACTAAACAGGATACCATGCTCAAGGCCATGTTCAGTGGCAGGATGGAAGTTCTCACTGACAGTGAAGGTATTGGTGAATCTATGTGAATCCTCCCGAACCATGTCAGGATCAGGATGTGATGTTTGTTTAAGCCAATATGACAAAAAGTGCTTCTCAACAACATTACTAATAAATGTCCAGTTGCAGTCCATTTTACATTTAAATAATCTATCTGACGTTTTTATCCAAAGCGAGAGACAAAAACTGTATAAAAGCAGAGCGGAAAATAAGAAATGTGTGGTTCTAACTATATTTGGGTGCAGTACACTCGCACAACAAAGCTCACGATCGATGGCAGTTGGTGATTGATCGACCTCTGGGCTGCGTTTTTCCTACAGGCTGGATTCTGATTGACAGATGTGGGAAGCACTTCGGAACCATCCTGAATTACCTGCGTGATGGCGCGGTGCCCCTACCCGACATTAGACGGGAAGTGGAGGAGCTTCTGGCTGAAGCCAAGTACTATCTGGTGCAGGGCCTGTCAGACGAGTGTCACGCAGCCTTACAGGTGTTCAATTGAATGAAATGTACTTAATTAATCTTGAAGAAAATTAAATGGATATTTTTTTATTATTATTTATAATAATTCCTTCCTTGTATGAACAAGAGACTCAGTGTGTCCATAGTTACCGATATAGTTAGACGTAGAAAACATTAGAAACTATGAAATTACATAATGTAATTGGCAAAGGGGGCTACAACAATGTACTGCCACTCTTGTGGCGCCCGCAAACACCCCCTTCAGCTTGGGGAACGTCCGAGGGCTGTAATTAAAGCACTCACGACTGTTGTTGTGTGTGTGTGTGTGTGGCACTTTAACTACTATGTCAGTCCCTGTCATTTCTGTTCCCGGTGTCTCCAGAACAAGGACACCTATGAGCCGTTCTGTAAAGTTCCCCTGGTGACGTCCTCCAAGGAGGAGCAGAGACTCATCACTACCTCCAACAAGGTTGACTACCGCCATGGCAACGTCGCTAATGACAAGCATTGAAGTCACATGCCATTTTTTATTCATTCAGAATGTATAACTCATTTTCTCAATGTTTTGTAGCCTACGGTCAAACTGTTGTACAACCGAAGCAATAACAAGTACTCGTATACCAGGTGAAAATCACAAGTTCAAATATTCTCTCCTCACAATGCCTTAGCCTGAGGCAGGTGTGTACGGAAATAATTAACAAATGGGTTCCGTTCCGTCTCCTAGCAACTCTGATGACAACATGCTGAAGAACATTGAGCTGTTTGACAAGCTCTCCCTTCGCTTCAACGGCCGTGTGCTCTTCATCAAGGACGTGATCGGAGACGAGATCTGCTGCTGGTCGTTCTACGGTCAGGGCCGCAAGATCGCCGAGGTGTGTTGCACCTCCATCGTCTACGCCACGGAGAAGAAGCAGACCAAGGTAACTGCCAGAACGAGAGCAAGCCTTAATATACAAACCGTATATAAATATAAACCTTTTTAACACATTTGTTAGTTACAATGGACATGGGCGCCGCTAATTGTGGGCCCCATGAAGAGACCCTAACCTTCAAATTTGGCCACTTCTCCCTATTTTGGTTATTCCTGTCCTCATTCCAAACTTTGAGAGCCCTTCCCTCCTTTGGGGTCCGGGGTAGTCATTCCCACTTTTCCCCCTGACCATGGGCATTATTGTTGTAGTGTTCCAAGTGCCTGGTGTTGTAGTGTTCCAAGTGCCTGGTGTTGTAGTGTTCCAAGTGCCTGGTGTTGTAGTGTTCCAAGTGCCTGGTGTTGTAGTGTTCCAAGTGCCTGGTGTTCCTAATGCTTGACACCCTTGGCTGGGTTTCCCACATTCGTTAAGAAGCTCTTAATGCTAAGAGCTTCTTAAAACGCTCTTAGAACATTCCTAAGAAGCTCTTAGCGTTAAGAGCTTCTTAACGATTCTGGGAAACCAGGCCCTTGTTAGTCAGAATGGAAACAAACATCTTAGGACATCCCAGTGTCTACCAGAGCTAGGTGTTCTGTAAGGCCGATCCTCTACCCTCAGGTGGAGTTTCCAGAGGCCCGAATCTATGAGGAGACCCTCAACATCCTGCTGTATGAGTCCCAGGATGGGCGTGGCCCTGACAACGCTCTGCTGGAGGCCACGGGGGGCGCCGCGGGCCGCTCCCACCACCTGGACGAGGACGAGGAGCGAGAACGTATCGAGAGGATCCGACGCATTCACATCAAACGGCCCGATGACCGCACCCACCACCACCAGTAACCACGACGACGGCCGGGGACCGAACCCATCACCGCCAGTATCCACGACAACGGCCAGTAACCGCACCCATCACCGCCAGCAGCCACGACAACCAGTAACCACTGCAACAGCCAGTAACTGCACTACCCACCACCAGTAACCATGACGGCTAGTAATGACTAAATTACTTGACCTGTAAACACACCCAACTCCTGTGACCACACCCACTAACCTGTACACTAAATACCTGACACCACCACCAGGGGGCATATCTATAACTGTTACCAAAGATTTTTTGACACAGTCACACTTTACCCCTTGACTACTGGGCCTCTAGTGCCCTCACTAGAACAATGGTCACCTGTATCTCTCATTAGTACTGTATGATTAGAACTCCATGGTGATTTTTAATGGCATCATCAGACCACATCACTGTTGATCTTTCCAGAAGCCCCTCTCAGGGTTTGCTAGTGAACCAAACTCAACGGTCTTCCCAAACCACCTCCGTCCCTGGGCTCCCAGTCAGGGATGCTTATGAGTTTTGTCTTTAGGATTCATCATGTTGCCTTCACCCAGGAGGCTGTGCCTTATGTGTTTGCATTGAAGTACAATCTACAAACTATCCAGACACTTTACATTGCTTTAAAATGTTCCACAGGCATATATTTTATCGATTGTATTCCAGTTATTATACATATTGTGTAAAGATGCTACACTCCAACCATTAATCTTCCAGTTCTTTTTAAAACATATTTTTCTATAGTGAAATTATATTGATAGTATGAATATGAGTATATGTACTGTATTAGTATTGCTCTTGTTACAAAAAACGCCACCAGCAGATCAAATCATGGGTCAAACCAAGGAGGTTTTGTGTGTGTGCTACTTTACTCCAGCAGAGGGCGTACTGTGGCCACAACTACAATATATTCCTGATGTCAGTCTTGGCCAACCTTGTTTCTGCAGAGCGACCCTCCTGTAGTTAGTCTTACCCTGTTGTGTCTAATCCAATTCAGTTTGTCAACAAGTGAATTATGAAAGTGAATTATGAAAGTAAGCTATGGTAAATTTGGATTGGAGTGAAAACCAACAGTTTAGACCCAGTAGATCTCCAGGAACAGGGTTGACCATACCTGTAATGTGAGTGTTCTTAATGCGGAGTGCTGAGTCATGTTAACACTGTTTTAGTGACATGTAGCCTTCTCAATGATTTTTTTTTAGGATGCAGGTGAATGAATATCAGTTTTTCTTTTGTGAAAATGCTGATCGCTGGGACTACTGAAGGTGAAATCATTGAACAAACATGATAAGTGGAACGTACATCATTTCCTATCAGAGAATGTTAATCATTTCACATGTAGAACTGTCTTTTGCACTGTATTTATCAACTTTTCTAGAAATAAAGATTTTTCTGAGTACACATGTGGTTATATATTTTTTTATTGTGAATATGGTATTGCATCCTTGGGAGAAACTATAAAAATTGACACATTCGCTTTTGTAATCGCAGCCTTTGGACCATCCATCTTGTATATTACTAATCTCTATAAAATGGGATGATGAAATCTACTGAAAATAATACCAAAAATGTACAGTGCCCTCCAAAAGTATTGGAACAGTGAGGCCAATTCCTTTATTTTTGCTGTAGACTGAAAACATTTGGGCTTGACATCAAACGATGAATGTGAAACCAGAGATCAACGTTTCAGCTTTTATTTCCAGGTATTTACATCAGGATCTGATGCACAAATTAGAAAATATCACCTTTTTGTTCGAACCCACCCATTTGTCACGTGAGCAAAAGTATTGGAACATGTGACTGACAGGTGTGTTTTGTTGCCCAGGTGTGTCCTATTACATACATTATTCAATCAATAAATACCACTGAATGTCTACACTCAGGTTCAGATTGGGTAAGATAGGTTTTGTCTATGCAGACTGTATTCAGAGGTGAAAACAACATGAAAACCAGAGCGCTGTCTTTGGGTGAAAAACAAGCAATTGTGAGTCTTAGAGAAGATGGAAAATCAATCAGAGCCATTGCAGAAACATTGGCCATAGCCAGTACAACCATTTGGAATGTCCTGAAGAAGAAGAAAACTACTGGTGTACTAAGTAACAGACGTCGAACAGGTAGACCAAGGAAAACATCAGCAGTTGATGACAGAAACATTGTGAGAGCTGTAAAGAAAGACCCTAAAACAACTGTTAGTGAGATCAGCAACAACCTCCAGATGGCAGGAGTGAAGGTATCACTATCTACTGTTCGCAGAAGACTTCATGAACAAAAGTACAAGGGCTACACCAGAAGATGCAAACCACTCATTAGCAAGAAGAATAGGAAGGCCAGGCTGGAATTTGCCAAAAAGTACAGAGATGAACCTCAAAAATTCTGGGACAAAGTTTTATGGACTGATGAGACAAAGATTAACTTTTACCAAAGTGATGGAAAGGCTAAAGTTTGGAGAAAGAAAGTAACTGCTCATGATCCCAAACACACAAGCTCATCTGTGAAACACGGTGGAGGTAATGTCATGGCTTGGGCTTGCATGGCTTCTTCTGGGACGGGCTCATTAATCTTCATTGAGGATGTAACACATGATGGCAGCAGCAAAATGAACTCGGAAGTCTACAGAAACATTTTGTCTGCCAATTTAAGGAAAGATGCAACCAAACTGATTGGCAGAGCCTTCATCATGCAGCAAGATAACGACCCAAAACACACTGCCAAAACAACAAAGGAGTTCATCAGGGGCAAGAAATGGAAGGTATTAGACTGGCCAAGTCAATCTCCAGACTTAAACCCTATAGAGCATGCATTTTACCTGCTTAAGAGGAGACTGAAGGGAGGAACCCCACAAAACAAACAACAACTGAAAGAGGCTGCAGTGAAAGCCTGGGAAAGCATCAAAAAGGAAGAATGCAAAAGTTTGGTGACGTCAATGGGTCACAGACTTGCTGCAGTTATTGAAAGCAAAGGATTTGCAACTAAATATTAAGTCTTATTCACTTAAATATGTTTTAAGTATATCTGTTCCAATACTTTTGATCACATGACAAATGGGTGGATTCAAACAAAATGTGATATTTTCTTAGTTGTGCATCAGATCCTGATGTAAATACCTGGAAATAAAAGCTGAAACGTTGATCTCTGGTCTCACGTTCATTATTTGATGTCAAGCCCAAATGTTTTCAGTCTACAGCAAAAATAAAGGAATTCGCCTCACTGTTCCAATACTTTTGGAGGGCACTGTATATCATTATTTACAAATGAATCAGTAACATGTTAACAGCCATAGCCTGACATTGGTCCATGCACCTGATTTACAGCTCACCAAAATATGCACAAGAGTTGGACACTAGTACTATTTATTGATGTAAAAGACTACAGTATGAAGAGAGACTTAAATCTCTCTTGGATATTGCAGCTTCTTGTAGGTATGTGACCATGTTGGAGTTATTTAGTTAAACTTCACAGAGAAACAATATCAAAGTTTTCAACTGGAAGGAATCTGGGATCTGTCCGTGTGAGGTGAAAGGTCAGGCTGGTCACGACCCCATCTGTGTGTGGTCATCATCTTGACTTGGCCTTTTTTGATTCCTGAATGTAATGATGTTTAGTCAGTTCATTTTTGCTTTCATACTGTACTCGTTACCAGTTTCACGGGTATTTAGAGTAGTCAATCTTACCACCATCAAATGCCCGTTTTTAGCTCTGTACACCATGAACTCCTGTCCGCTCTTGAAGTCGACAAACCCTTCTCTGCCTGGCTGGATATCAAACCTTACACTACAGGGAAACACAAATGCACGTTCAGTACCCTCACATAAGAATTCAACAAGATAATTTTACAATGTGTTTTTTTTTGTTAAGAAATATAAGGATTATTTCATTACCTCCCCTGAACTACTTTGATGCAGTTCTGCTTATTGGCCACCACACACAGCTTAGTCAAGGCCTCAAACAGGAAGTCACACTGCAGCACCAAGTCCCCCTGAGAAGATGAAATGCTTTTGATGTCAAACAGAGATGTATTTGCTGTTCAGTTATGTATTTGTATATATTATATTTGTATATTTTGTATACAAAGTATAATTTGTGTAACTGTAAACGGTCCATCTCTACACACAGCCAGTTGAGAAACAAACCTTTTTCTTGATGTCCTCACAGGTGACATGGAGGATTAAGAAGTTGTCACTCAGATTGCTGACTGACACACCTATGGATCAAAAAGCCGAGGTAAGTAACAGACAATCGCCTGTGAAAGACTACAAATCGAATCAATATTTGATTAGTATAGCTTCTCGCCACTTGATCAAATCAAATGTTATTTGGTTGGCCCTTTTGACAAGCCAGTCCCAGAGGTCTTCACAGATGCCCACAGATCAACTACACCTATGCAGACTAGAGTCTGTCTCCCTCCTTAGCGCGGCCGCGACCAACCTTTGAGAGCGTTGTACTCCACCCTCTGCTTCACCTTGGCCTCCTCCACCAGATAGGCAGCTGTCTGGGTAAAGATGAGCTGCCTGAAGCGAGTCCGGAAACCGTTCCTGTCATACTTGACCACTGGGGCGCCGTACTGTGTACGGGGAGGGAGGGAGGGGGGTCAGGATGTGGGAGGCTGAGGGAGGCCGGAGGAGATAGCTCCATGTGTCCTCAGACCTGTACGACGGTGTTGTCACAGTTAAAGGTTCGTGGCAAGGGGGTTGGGGGTCTGTTTACCTTGATGCGCTCATGCCTTATCGTCTGCAGGACTTTAACGTGGATGTCCTCCTCACCTGAACAGAACAGTGTCACGAGAAATCATCACAGCAGCATGCCTCCAAGATGTAGGAGGATATTAGATTGTGTCCGGGGGTTCGGAGAAGGTGTCTTACTTATCCTGGTGTCCAGGAAAGGTCTGCACACACTATAAGGGTAGTTCTCTTTCCTCCCTTTGAACATGGAACTGGTCAGTCCTTTCAACTGAAGCTAGAACATATGACACAATGTACTGTTTTAAAAAATACACATCCCCTCATGTATTTATTGATATAAAATGAATGAATGAATAAATACTAATAAAACGTCGAAAAATTGAACGTTTTTCGCGGTGTTGTTACTATGCGCCAGGACCCGTGTCACTTGCTTGCTGGCGTGCTGAGGAGGGGGGCCGGAGCAGGTAGTGACAGTGACCGTGCTTCCTACCTGCATCTTCTTCTGTGGTGTGACTCCCCGCACATACTTCCGTACCATGTGACGAGTGTACAGGGCCTTCAGCAGCTGAGACGTCTGCGGGGGCAAAGAGCAAGAAGGGCTCGATACAAAGCTGAATGGTACCATGTGTATACTCAAACAGGAAGATGTCCAGTAAGGTGAAACAAAGTGATATTGGAACTGTGCACATTTGATTCTCTGCTTTACTTTCTGTATGCACTTTTTGAGTGTCACTTTGGATAAAAGTGTCTGCTAAATCATAAAAAAAATGTAAACCTTTAAACGTGTGTAGACTCACCTCCTGCATAATAGGGGGTGGTGTTAGCCAGGTGTTCTGGTCCAGAACGGATTTGGGTAGATTGTCCTTGAGTCTTGTCAGGTAGTTCTGCCTGACAAACGCCAGGTATTCCGAGTTGTCCAAGCATGCTGGCTGGTTTCTGGTCATGAAGCCTTTGATGAACCTACCCAAGAAAAATAAAAAACATAGTCTCAATATAGACACAGCTTTTGTTTGTTTATTGTGGATGATTCATGAATGGGTGTAGTCACAGGTTCAAATCACTAGCTGTGGTGTTTGCTTTATCGATACATTATTATTTTCACTGCATGTTTTTTTTTACCTCACCTCTTAATAACTTTCACAGCCCAGGCTCTCTTTTCCCGCTCTTTCCTGGCTTTCAAACCTCTCCAGCAGTTTTCTATCTTAGTGGCTAACAGCACAAAGCCAGTTAGTAGAGCTAATGTAGAGATTTGATTGTTTTTGTAACACTACCATTCTAAACACTGCACAACTGGACAAGCACTTACCTGCTTCCTTCTGTTTCAGGAAGTTTCCCTTCTCCCTGTAGCCCTTGTATTTTGCCTGGATCCTTGTTGCTGTAACAGAAACACCTAAAAGTCACTTCTAGACAAAAGTGGTTACTGAAGATGTTTTAGTGTATGGTTCCATTCCATCAAGTAAGCTCTGATTGAGAAATGTTTCAACATACACATACTGTCATCTGAATTGAATATCTCGTCAGAAACCCACCCAGCTCATGCTTGCAGATCTCAAAGGCATCTTCAGTGGCAAACAGCGTTCTGGGGTGACGGATGAAGATTTTGGTCCTTTAAGAGACACACAAGGTCAACAAGAACAGTGAGGGTGCTGGAGTGTGTCTCCAGTTCAACCCCCTTCCCCTCCACCCCCCCTTCCCCTCCATCCCCCCACTCCCCCCCCCCGCCAATCTTGTACTTGCAGCTGACCTGCCCAGCTTGTACTCATTGGGTTTATAGCCCAGGTGTTTGACCAAGAGCTCTACCCCCTCTGCTGCCGTGCCCTTCCAGTTGGGCCAGGTGTCTGGACACAGAGGCTTGTACCTGAGATGGACCACACACACACACACACACACACACGTAGTTAAAAGGTCTAGCTAAAAGGTTCAATGAAATGGTGTAGTTAAATGGTGTAGTTAAAAGGTGTAGTTAAATGGTGTAGTTAAAAGGTGTAGTTCAAAGGTGTAGTTCAAAGGTGTAGTTAAATTGTGTAGTTAAATGGTGTAGTTAAAGGGTGTAGTTAAAAGGTGTAGTTAAAAGGTGTAGTTAAAGGGTGTAGTTAAAGGGTGTAGTTAAATTATGTAGTTAAAGGGTGTAGTTAAAAGGTGTAGTTAAAAGGTGTAGTTAAAAGTGTGGGTCTAACAGCTCCTACCTCTGGAGGAAGACCTCATATCTGCGTCGGTAGGCAAAGCCGGCTCGCCTGACCCTGAGGTGCTCCATCAGACCCAGGTACTTCACCTGGTGCCTCACTAGCACGTCATCAAAGCGCCCTGTGGGGGGGGAGGACACGGGTCAGTGTCAGGGGGAGGGGTACAGCTCAGTGGTGCAGTATTTGACTGCAAGTTAAGAGGTCGCATGTTCAAATACCCCCCAGTACCGCACATCGATTTAATGAAAAGTGTTTACTAAATGAATGTTACTGTTGTGATGCACTAACACAACATACAGCAGATACAGTAGCTGTCCGCAGGGTATGGGGGTCATCTACAGAATGTGTGTGTGTGTGTGTGTGCGGTACCCACCTGGCTGCTTGCCGTCGTTGGGCTTCAGGCAGCGTACATACCACGGCTCCTTGGCCATGAGGATCTCAGCCAGACCCACCAGACTGGCCTTGAACTGGGTGGCCACCTGGAGAGTCACACCAAACACACCCAGGATCAGGGTGGGCGGGGATGGGATGGGGATAGCTCACATCTGGTCAGCCCGAGGTGGAACGGAAGCACTGTCTGGACTGTTGGGGGTGGGTATAGCTCAGCGGCAAAGCATTAGACAGTAGATGAAGAGGTTGTGGCCTCTCCAACTCGGTGTTACTTTAGAGGGAAGTATTTGCGAAGTAATTACATCATGGAGTAGACATTAATGTTGTATAAAAGATGAGATGCTGTTGCATTGTATTCTTGTAGTTGAGGTGTTGCACTGTGCCTAGTAAAACTAGTTAGAACTAGGCACTTGTGATCCTTGATTTATATATTTTTGCTGTACTTTCTAGATGCAAAATGTAAAATGTGAATCTTATCAAAGTTTTGTTCATATGGGGATGTCAGGGCGCCCGTCGTCAGAGAGAACGTCCTCACCGTCTCAGGCCTCCGCTTGGTGTCCGGCTCCGACGACGGGAAGCAGTGTTTCACGATGGCGTTCTTAGACTGACGCATGACCTGAGGGGTCAGACGAATCACACGCGGGGATTAAGACGCCGCCGATCCATCCCTCCAAGGGCTGTGACCGACATCTCACGACATCCCAGCTAAGCGTGGAAGACTCCGGCTCTTTCCCACGCCTGAGTCTTTTCAAAGGACCGCCGCCGGCAGCATGATCACAGACAATGGTTCTCCTCCTTAACAGCACTGTTGGTTTTATTCTAAAGCAATGCTTAACAATCTGCTATCTATAATTCACAGGTGTGCTTGATAATGAATTATTGAGCGGCTAGCCAGGAAGCAGATGAGGAGACAGAGCTCTGGCCAGCGGGCACACGTACCTCCTTAATGTTCCGGTACAGGAGATCGTTATTCTTGTCCAGGAACCCTGGGAAAAGCAGAGGAGAGTGGTTAAGAGATGGGGACTGGAGAGGTGGTGTTGGAATATGAAGGGAACTGTTGAACTGTATTAAAATGACCCAAATGAGGACCATGGGAAGAGTGAAAGAGAGAAGGATAGAGTGTGAGTGACTGAGTTAGAGAGAGAAAGAGAGAGAGAGAGAGAGAGAGAGAGAGAGAGAGGGAGGGAGGGAGGGAGGGAGAGGGAGAGGGAGGGAGGGCGGGAGGGAGGGGGAGAGGGAGAGGGAGAGGGAGAAGGAGGGAGGGAGGGAGAGGAAGAGGAAGAAAGAGAAAGCCGAGGGTGACCCAGAGGAAATCCTCTCTCACCGACCACACAGTATGTGACTTCCCCTGCGTAGTGCAGTAGACGGAAGTCTCCTCGCTCCAGCGTCTTCCTGGTCTTCTGGTCGGCCAGCTTGTGTCTGCAGGATGCGCAGGAAGAGGGAAAGGGATGCTTTGCTCTGGCGTGACAGTGGTGAACATTGACCTTTAACCTTAAACTTGACCTTTGTCCCGTTTTGATAGGGCACGTTATGTCAGACGTGCCCAATCCTTTCTCTGGGACAGACTCACGTGACAAAATGCGGGTGCCCGCCCATGGTCCTCTCCAGCTTCTCCAGGAAGGTGAGGTCTGTGGCTTCTCCTGGACGTAAACACTCCTCGTCCTCAAAAGAGGAAACAACAGGTGACACGTGTGACGATAATAACAACTCACACAAATCCTCCGTGTCGTACTGTATCTACTGCTTGTCTGGAGGTTTGTTCTGTCCACCTGGAAGTATTATTGTTTACTCACTAGTATTGAGATGATGCCTCTGTATTTTTCCTCGACTAAGTCACAGATGATCTTGTTATTGAAGTATGGCACTGGTTCCCACTGGAATGAAACACACAAAACGGTTTCACTTTTGTGATGTTTGAGAATCTTTGTAATGCATGTCACCTTCACCCTTAACCCCACTCTTCCCAACTGTAATATTGTCTATACCTCTACTCCATTCTAATATTCCATATCACTCTACCCAACACAATAATATTAAACATGACTACCGATTTTTTGTTTCGTATATCATTCTACCAAACAGTCAATAGCACTGCATATCAAATATCAAAACAGAATTAAGGACGGACAAACTGTTTACTTCAATCCCCTCCATCTCGTACTCCTCCTGTTCGGACTTAAGAGTCAGCTCAATGAAGAGCTGCTGCAGTTTCTCGTTGCAGTAGTTGATGCAAAACTGCTCAAAACTGAAACATATCAAAGACAGTCACTGTAGTATCACAGAGGGGCAAGACTGCAGAAAGAACCAGTGTGTCTGTGATGTCGTTACCTGTTCACGTGGAAGACTTCAAAACCATAGATGTCGAGAAGTCCGATGACTGTTTTCCGTGACGAGTCCTACAGTTGTCGAAGAAGCAGCACTTTGTTTTAAATTCGTAAGAACATTTGGGTACATGTGGTTTTTCTTCTCCCAGACTTTGCTAACCCTTAATGTCCTCTTGAAGGTACTTTCTTGGATGGTGGGTAAGTGGCACTGTATCAACTCACCTTGTTCGCCAGGGATTCGTTAATCTTGTTCACCAGCCAGGTGAAGGTCCGGCCATAGATGGCTTTGGCTAGGGCGTCCCTGGCATACACTGCATGTTCTACTGTGAAGGGACTCAGCACCTGGACAGCCCGGCAGACAAGCCCCCGACAAACAGAAACAACTAAAATACAGACTGGAAATGATTCCAGCTCATCTTGATGATTCTACAGTTGATAAAGATGATAAAGGTATTAAGTTGTTTTAGGTGCAGTTCTATGGACCTACGTGAAACTCTCGGTGACATCGCTTGTAAAAAAGGGCAACACATTTCAATTTTGATTTGATTTTGAATATGATTATACAGGATGTAAGCTCTCACCTCCTCTGTTTTGGCCTCGATCTTCCGGTGGGTCAAGCCCTTCTGCAGCACCTGGGCGGGAATACCCAGCAACTGACCAGGAAACCAGAGGAACAACCGACCACACACCATTGTAGTGGAAAGAGAAGCATCATGAGGGAAAAGTTAAATGTTCTACATGGCCACACAGAGCCTTTATTTACATTTTGTCATTTAGTCATTTTTATTATTCATATTCATATTGGTCATATTTACTGTAGTACATTGACTGTAGTACATTGAGTGTGTTAGCAGGTTGATAGACTTACTAAGTTAGTATATTGATACTGACTTAGACAGTTAGCCTACTTATTAAGTTGATAGTGACTTAGTGTGTTAGTAAGCTAATAGTGTCTTTATGAGTTAGTAATCTGATAGTGTCTTTAACAGCTACTTTGTAAGTTGATAGTGACTCAGTAAGTGAGTTAGTAGGTTGATAGTTCTTTAGCTAGTCTCTATTTCAGAGTAGACCTATATCCAGTCTCACCTTTGACAGCCAGTGTATCTCTGGACTGTTGTTCAGGACTGCGTACCCCTTGTGGTCTGCCTCAAACTTGACATTTCCCAGGTGGAGAACACTAGCGATGATTCCAAACAAGTTCTGTAGCAAGGAACCAGAGAGTCTTGATCAACTGAGATCCTTGAAATTGGTCATCTGTAATACCAATCTACATTTCTGATATATTTGTGCAAAACTTGTTTTGATCGACTGCTGTAATATTCACCCACCCATCCATACACCCACCCATTCATCCATCCATCCATCCTCCGCTGTATAGCCATGTATGTATTCATCTTAGACACATACTGTCGTGAATGATGAAGCCTCACCTCTATGTTGCTCTCACTGAAATCTATGACATCAAGGGCTTTCCTCACAGTCTTCCAGTCAGTCTTATCGTTGATGGAGCTCACTTTGGCACAATCCCCCTGAAAACAGGAGGCATAACATGAAGGGGAGTCAGCATGATTTGCTCACAAGTCTTTTGAGGCCAGGACCAAGTCAAGTCGAAAGTCTTTTAGGATCAAGTCCAAGACTCACGTCTTTTAGGGTCAAGTCCAAGTCAAGTAGTTCCAGTAGATGAAAACAAACCATGAAGGACTGTTTCAGTCTCACCTGTACCAGGTAACTGTACAGCTGACAGTTCCTCTGCAGGCCCAGCCAGCGCAGCAGATCCTCCTCCCCTCCCTCCACCAGCTGGTAGAAAATATGGAAGTTCCTCTCTCCATGGTTTTGGTGGACAACCCTGGACTTTTCCAAAAGGTAACTCAGAATGTGGCCTCCAACCGCAGCCCCCTTAGACGAGAGCATCGTCACAGCATGTAAAGGTGACGGCGTACACTCGCGTTCTACATTCAAACCATTTTCTCCGAAGTGAGAGTTCCCCATGATGTGTTCCTGGAGGTCAGTATTCACCTGATGGTCAAACTGGATATCCATGTACTTCCCAAAGCGACTCGAGTTGTCGTTCTTCAGGGTTTTGGCATTTCCGAAAGCCTGCGAGAGGAATTGAAATGCACACAGCAAATTTCAAACTGTTCCTTTAACACCGGGGCTGTTGACTTAAGTCCGTCTCATGAGAGTGGACCTACATGAAACACTCACCGAGTAAAATGAACACTCATGGTGTTCAATGAACACTTTGAAACGTGCCGTGGGGGCAGTGATGAAGCACATACACACCCTGGAACAGTTACATCCTACCCTCCTAACACACACAACTCCTGCAACCTTTTCGAACGTGGTCAGCGGTATTGACCTCGAGCACGGGGTTAGAGAGAAGCAGGCGGTCTCGGACGTTGTCCAGGAGTTTGGTGCTGGGGCAGCTGACGGCATAGAACTGGAGGATCTTCTTGGACGCTTCCGTCTTCCCAGCTCCACTCTCCCCTGAGATTAGGATGAAGTGGTGATTGAACTCCGACAACATGGTGCGGTACACGTTATCCGCCAGGGCGTAGCTGGAAAGATGGGCATATGTAGTAACACACTTTACTGCTCGGTATATTATACAAAGGAGATGTTCATTTATCTTTCATTATAGGATTTTTTAGTATGCAACTGACATGAATATATCTTCAATTGCGCGGTTTATGACACATTTATCGAATATTTAGATGGGTACACATTTCATATGTATAAAAATATAGAATCTAATGTTATACATATACATGTTTTACTTTATTATACTATTAAAGATGCACATCGTTCTTTAGTTTATCTCCCAGGCATGCACCACAAATGACATGGATCTTACATGTGAGGCGGGAGCTCAAAGAAGTTGACGCCCATGTATATGTCCATCTGCTTCTTTGAGTAGATGTCCAGTTCTTTGTAGGGGTTGACAGAGACTAGGAGCGTGCCGATGTAGGTCTGTGGAAAAACCGAATCATGTCATGACACTTGATCAAATTCAATGTTATTTGTATGGCCCCCTTTTGCAAGCAATGTCAGCGGACTTTACAGATGCCCATAGATTGGTACCTGTTTCAAACCTAAACTGTCGAGGAAGACTCCACACTTCCAGCGACGGTTGATGATTCAGAGAAATGATAAACATTGTTTTTTTCAGCAGTCAGAATACATATATATATATATATCCCTTACAAGGTAAAATGAGATTAAAGCTGTTGAAGAGCGGTGAGAAAATAGACTTTCACGCCTTGCTGGGTTCAGAGGACGTGTACAGAACATCCTGTATTTAATAACGACTAGGTTTAATCACTGCAAATGACCTCAGCGACCTCAGAAGAGAAGGTTCACCACACAGCACCACCTAGAGAAGCAGAGACAGTCACACAGCTGCTGGTTCAGCAGAGCCGCTGGTTCAGCAGAGCCGCTGGTTCAGCAGAGCCGCTGGTTCAGCAGAGCTGGGTGCCAGGTTTGGGGTAGAGCGAGAAACCACAGCCCCCAGCTCTCTCTCTCTCTTTCTGTCTCTCTCTCTCTCTCTTTGTGTCTCTGTCTATCTCTCAATTTCTTTCTGTCTCTCTTTCTGTCTCTCTATCTGTCTCTCTCTCTCTCTTTCTCTCTCTCTCTCTCTCTCTCTCTCTCTCTCTCTCTCTTTCTCTCTCTCTCTCTCTCTCTCTCTCTCTCTCTCTCTCTCTCTCTCTCTCTCTTTGTGTCTCTATCTGTCTATCTCTCTCTCTCTTTCTGTATCTCTATCTGTCTCTCTCTCTCTTTGTGTCTCTGTCTATCTCTCTCTCTCTTTCTGTCTCTCTCTATCGCTCTCTCTTTGTGTCTCTCCCTGTTTTTTTCCTCTTTCTAACACTGTTGAGGTCAAAGAATATAGGCAGAGAGAGACGGTGGACCACTCGCACAAATGAAGTTTAAAAAGGTGTTTGGACAGAGAGAGAGAGCGTGAGATTAGCTTCTTCATGTGAGCAGTAAGCAGGGTGGAGGACCATTCACGTAAACGAGGTTTCAAAAGGTGTTTGGGCAGAGAGAGAGAGAGAGAGAGAGAGAGAGAGAGAGAGAGAGAGAGGCAAGTTTCTTTATGTGAGCAGAGAACAGGGTGGAGGAGAACAGGGTGGAGGACCACTCACGTAAATGAGGTTTTCGTGGAAGCGTTTCCTCAGGTTGTCCAGGAAGGCGCTCTCGCTGGTGTAGGCATCGAGCAGGACGAAGTCCTGGATGCCCACGCGGTCCCGTGCCGTCAGGGAACCCTCCATGTTCCTCAGGATCCGGTTACAGCGCTCCTCCAGGCTCTGAAACAAGCACACCCCAGATCGGTGTCAACAACAACAACAACAACCGCAGCAAAACAAGACAAGGAAACCACATTACTGACCACGGAAGACTGCTCGATTACATCTTATATCTTAGTTACACAGCTAACGCCTGTTGTTGTGAGGAAGTTCAGGCGGTGACCAAGGAAAGCTAGAAAGCGTTATGTCATTCATATGGAGCTGAAAGAAATGTAAAGTCTCACTGAAACCTCCAATAACTTTTTCAATGGAGAGCTTTATTGGAGATTTTAAATACTTTAGGACTAGGCTTCATCCATGTCTGGGAAACTGGCCCTCAGTGTTTAGAATTACATAGTATAATTATTTTGGGTCTTCCCTCACAGGTACCTATTTTAAATTGGTGACTTTGATAAGTCATGGAACCTCTCCTGCCTGATGATGCAATGTTCCTCTGCTTCCTGTTTTCCACGAGTTATCAGTTACAGGAATGTTACCCGCAAACACACACACATACGCATGCAAACACACTGACACACACACATGCACATATTCAAACACATGCACACACTCATACATAGTCATCTATGCACAAGCACATACAGACTTACACACACACGTACACACAAACGCTTGCAAACACACAAACATTGTTGCCCCAAAACAGCCAACTTCCTCTAAATCTGTCCTCAGGCTGTATCTGGCACTTCCAGTTAGTGTGACCGGTGCCCTTGGGCACATCCTCTTAGCGAAAGACAGACCTCAGTTGAGCCATCACTATCTAATCTACTTCAGCTTCCATGTCTCCTCCATCAGTCACTTTTATCAGTGACGGAGACATGTGTTGCAGTGGGTGTTGCCGGGGGGGGCCACAATCTTGGCCACCCCACGCCCCCCCCCCCCTTACACACACACACAAACACATACATTGATTCCAGACTTTTAGCTTTTACAAAACACTCACATTCAGCAGTTAAACACACTTTGCAAGGTCAATGATGACAGGAAATGTGGCACCCCAGAATAACTACTGGACTCATCTGCCCCTACCTCCTCTTCCCCCCCCCTGCCCCTCCCTCCTCCTCCCCCCCCACCCCTACCTCCTCCTCCCCCCCCGCCCCTACCTCCCTGCCCCTCCCCCTCCACCCCCATGAAACATGTCCCGAATGGGCCCCTGCGTACCTCAACCTCCACTCCTGTCAGTAACAATACTGAAAACATGACAAAATCCACACAGCTAATGAAATAAACATATCTTTCAATGACTGACTAGTCAGACTATTGACATTAAAGTCCTCAAATAAACCATTAATACACGTTACGTAAAATCATAACAACTCATTTGCAGAAAAAACTGCTGATTATTTATTGCTCCTGTGGGAAATATCAGGTGACATTACTGGCCAGAGCTGCACACTTTAATTACAGTGCTATGACAGCATCATACTGTCAATGCCTCCATAGTCTGGCTCAGGTCTCTGCCAAGCTCACCTGGGGCCAACATTCCTTGTTATTGTAACTGACACTCACAACCCCAAGATTAGCTTAGCCCAAAGTTTCCACAGATACTTACGATCGATTCTCGAGAAAAAAAAAACGTAATTCCCTACCTTGAATGACAATGCTCTCCTCTGTCTGTAGTGTTTGTGCACCAATGCCATTTTGCTCTGAGCATCTGGGTTTATTTAAGGGGATTGGCAGTATGACAGGAAACATTGACATATCGCCCCCACCGTTTCCGCTAATAGGAAACCATCAATAAAGTTAGCGACAAAGGAAGTAGAAGTGATAGTTAACATGTGTAGGAGTGTGTTTGAGTGTGTGTGTGTGTGTTAGAGAGAGAGAGAGAGAGAGAGAGAGAGAGAGAGAGAGAGAGAGAGAGAGAGAGAGAGAGAGAGAGAGAGAGAGAGAGAGAGAGAGATTAAGAAAGTAAGAATGGGGTCTACCTATTTAAACCATGACCATCACCAAGACGATAATTAACCTATTATCAAACTGTTGATACCACACTCTTTAAATCCTACAAAATGACTAGTCTCATCCAGCCCTACTCAGCAAAACTCAGTAGAAATTACCCTCCCTATTCTCTTCGTTTTAGTGGAAAGGAGACTATTTTCAGCCTTGGTTACAGGAAAGCACTTCCTGCGCCAGCTCTAGAGAGGAAGATGGGCCAAGGGCGCCGCGGGCAATTCATCACTTCTCACTGTGGCCATCTTGCTTTCCCAAGAGATTACACGAAGGACGTGTTTTTTTTCTCTGCACATAATACACCTTTCACAAACCAGCGTGAAAGATAAGTAAAGGAAGAAAAAGAAGGAAAGAGACAATACTGTACATGAAGCGTCGCAAAGTAAGTTACAATGTAGTAACTAGATCTACAATTTAGACTAGCATTGTAGTGGGAGGATAAGATATCATGAGGCATGAGTTACAGACAGTGGCCTGACAATGAGCCTGATCAGAAAACCCAAGTGGAAAAAGAGTATACCTAAATATAACTTGAATGTTTTAAATGACAGCTTCAAATATATTCATCTCTTTCTTCACTTTTGTGAAGTATACATTTTGTGTTACTCACATATGCATTGACAACTTCCATATATGTAGACATGTTGGTACTTTGTAACTGTACTAATTAGAATATTTTTCCCTTAACAAGCACAATTCGGACACCTTCATGCTGTCACCACAGTAAACCAATGCCAGCGATGTCATCGAAGAAGCCCCCATGTAAAAAACCCCAGAGGTGATCAGATCAGAGCAGTAAAAGCCTATGGAGACAAACAGGCAATTGCTTAGAGTGGGGGTTCCTGTACGCCAGCCCATACGCCAGCCTGGCCCCTGGACTTGTGCCCGCGCTTTGGCAGTTGGCACTCCGCTGGCATCAGTGCGGGTAGGCTGGTGCCACGCCTCAGAGAGCAGGGCACAGATTACGGGCACAGAGGGGGAATCCAATCAATGGAAGAAGACACTGGAGGAAAACAACACCAGGCCATGATGAGATGGGCAATCTGGCTCCAGCGCCTCGACTCTGAGAGACACTGCAGATGACTCTCTGTGGGATCAGGGAACATGCGATGCTATGTCGGAAGGAGAGAGGGACCTCGAGGAACGAGGGAAACGTTGGTGATACTCGAGAAAGAGAGAGAGCGGGGGGGGGGGGGTGGAGAGAGACGAGATATGAGAGAAGTCTCTGAAGAACCACACGCAGACATAGAGAGACAGACCGACAGAAGGAAGAGCGAGACAAACGGTAAGGGGCCGAGAAAACAACAAAAACAAAGGTGGAAAATGAGCAACCAGACACCCAGATTTTGACAGCAGGCTAAAGCGGAACAGGAAAGTCTATCTGACCCAGAGGCCTTCACCCGAGAGGGCCCTCCTTTGTCCAAGTCCCTACACTAAGGCCCAGGATCCTGTTACCCGGTCACAAAGTGGCCGTTAGGCTCCTGAAAGAGATAGCGCTCCTCGCTACACGTCACCCAGGGCAACACACGTTTAGGGGGCTCCAGGTGTCTAGAGAAACCCGAGTGCCTCTGTTCAGGATGGTGGACACAAGCTCCTGGACCTACCTCACTGTCCAGCACCTGCTATATATAGATCCAGCTTCCATATGATCTCGAGTGCCCCTTATGACATCAATACATCAATGTAAACGTATAAGAAAATGGTTTTACTTCAGTTTATGTTGATAAAACTGTATTCTGTCAGCAAAAAGGAGGTTCAATTCAAAGCCTGGCAAAAAAACAATTATTTGGGGTAGTGTTACAAAATAATGAACTTGATTGTATATTTCTATCACTACCACGGGATAACATAAAAAATTGCCATTGCTATTACTGTTGCCATTACTATTGTGCAGGTGTGTTTCAAAACAAACAAAGACACGCATATTCACTTGCATACTAACACACTGTGTCATACCTCCGTCATTTCCAAAGCCAAGTGAGTCATGGTGGAATCAGTCTCTTATACGGAACCCAATGGAATCCCACCTCTTGTCCCCAGATGAGCGATACAGGTGCTTATCCAGGTGTGTCTCTAGCAACCAACCAGCTCTTCAGTCCCAGATCGTCTTCAGCTCCGACACACAGCTACGATGGCCCCCTCTCTATCACCACCAAGGTCACTCCTGTTCCCACAGCTGCTCTGGCCTCACTCCGTCTCACATGCTCTCCCACAAACCAGGCCTGTTTCTGGGGCAGAGGGGTGGAGAGGTGGAGGGGTGGAGGGGAGCAACGGCTACGACTGATACTTCCTGCTGGAGCGGAGATCCTGCGATGTCTGTAATGATCCAGTAATGACCTCTCTGGCTCTGGAAGCCTTTACGTGGTAAATCATTCATAAGAACCCGGCAGGAAAGTCTCATTCAGCGCTTCACCTGTGTGTCCGTGCACCTGCACCAGTTGAGTGTGTGAGTGTGTACGTGTGTGTGGTGTGTGTAAGTGCCAGTGTGCACGGTACAGGTATGTAACACAAGGATGTAGTAACTCAATCTCTCTCAATCCCCCTCCTCATCCTCTACCTCATCGTCCTTGCTTAAAATTACAGCTCATGTGTCCTGTTACTGATCACTGATTAGCCAGATACATTTCTGAATGATTACAAACCAACTCGTCAAAGCCAGGTTACAGTAGGCCTATGACGTCTGTTACGGAGGAAGGCCCGGCCCTTTCAGTGCATCCTTAAGTTGCCGTCAACACCAGCCTTTCATGAGAAGGACACACTGTCCTGCACCGACAAAACCTTAGAAGCGAGTCCTTCATCCGTCTGTGGTTTATACACTTGTTTGTAATATTGATTCAGCCCAGTCGTTGACCGTTGGTTTGCTGGAATTGATTTGGAATTGTTAGCGACCTTACTTCAAAGTTAGCTATTGTGGTTATAAGTTATATACCATTGTTGTCTTTTAAAACTGTTAATAATAGAAATAAAAACTATGTTTAGTTGTCCATCCTGTGGGGTGCGGCTTCAGTGTGTGTAATGAGGTCTGAGTTGTGACAAGACTGCGGGAAGCGGAACTCTGCATTCTCATTAAGTCTGTTTAAAGTTTAAAGTTGAGCATCACGTAATCATTGATAAATGCGTCTTGCATTACCACCTCACTTAACAAGAGAAAATAAGGAATTCTAAATTGATCACAAAAAAATTATATGATCAAACATCTAAACAAACTCAATAAATCCTGCCTTAATCTCCTAAAATCAAATAACGTTATACGGGATCAGCCACAACACAAACCTCTTGTTGCAGTCTTACAGTCAGTGAGACAGTTGGGATATACGGTAAGTTCATATTTCAATCACGTGAAGTGTCTTTAGCTTTATCGTGTTAAGCATTTCGTTGTCCAGATGACATTGCCATTCTGTATATTTGATCAATGAAAGGCTTCATCTTAAGACTTTGACTTAATATCCCTCCAGGATCACAATGACTCTTATTGAGAGACTTGTTGCTCTTGTTGGTTAGTTGTAACTGACTTAAAACTACTGTAGGTTCATGTTGTTAAATTGTTTAATTGTAACTTGTTCAACTACATGCTCTCACTGTTCTTCCCTTTGGGACTTATTTCGTTTTCACAGTGTATGCTTCATGTTTGGTACATAACGGTTTGGTGGTATAACGTTGTAATGATCAGTGACCAATGCACTTTTGTAAAGCTCTCTTTTGGAAGTCGCTTTGGATAAAAGCGTCTGCTAAATGCATAAATGTAATGTAAATTTTATATCGCTGTCCTATTTAGCTTGGAGACCACAGGTCATGTGACATGTCCCAGTCCAGCCGGCAGATTCTGGGACTTGCCAGCCTTCGTTGGCTCTGCTCTTACCCACAGTTTTTTAGATTTATCTCTGTCCTGCAAAATCCAATTACACTAGACTCAGGGGTTTGATTTTCCCATTAAAGTTTTCATGCTGAGTGTGAAGGCTATGATAAACTTCATGGCTGTAATGGTGCCTCACTTTGCCTCCCTGTCTCACATAAATCCTCCCTCCCTTCCTCCATCCCTCCCTCCCTTTGCTCCCAAACATAATGGTCATGTAGTGAGGGGGCAATCGAACAAGGAGAGGTTTTCCTGAGTCATCTGTGAGACGACACTTCTCTAGTCAAGCATTCAAGTTCATATCATCTTTATTATCAAAAGATCTGTTCTCTGATACTTGTCTCGTTGGGTCATTGGAAAACAGTAGACGCTAAATAATCCAAATAGATTATTCTATTTTCAATTAGACTTTCCACCATATAATTAACAGTAAGTTGTTTACCACTTAAGGTGTTATCTTAGTCATGGTGATAGAAATTCCCCAGTGTGAAGATCTCCATCCATACCCCGTTTCTCCCGTATCCATAACAACCACCCTGCAACAGAATGGTCAGTCCGTGCAGATGACAAGTCTCAGGATTCGCAGCACTCACAACCTTATCTACTTTGAAGGCTATGTATCACAGGATATCCAATGAATATTCACTGTCTTAATTAACTTGCCCCAAACAAGTGAAGGTTCAACTGATTCTTTATTTATAGAAACAAGTAGCTTAGGACAGGTCAAACCTTTGAAGGTCACAACCAGCAGGATGGATGGAATATCTCAGACATTGCTTATTCAGTAGCCTTAAGAACAAATCTCCTGGTTAGGATCCAATCTCAGACACAGCTACATCTAATTATATCATAAAACTCTCTCAGTCATCGGTGAGATACAGGATATTGTATTGTTTAACGAGGCCAAACTGGGTCACATACAGAATGACGTCTCCAGTCAATATTACAATACAATCGTATGAAAATAATTAGCTATGCCACAATAACAGACTGTGGCCAAAAGTTTATACTAGGACGTTGAATCGAGTAATCAGAAAACCATACAATCGACATGAAAAACTCCTTACGAAGCTACAACTGAATGAGAAAAACACCTACCTTTGAGTACATGTACATCTTGATATTCGATGTGCATAAAACAGTAGATTTGGGTTCTTGTGAGGTTCTGTTATAGTTCTGGTGGGTCCAGTCAGTCCGGTTTTGTCCTGCTGAATCTAGTTGGGACAGACAGAAGCCAGGTATCCTACACCCTCATACTACGAAGTGAGAGTGATGGGAGAGTTAGCAGCTCTGTATCAGGACAGCTCCTTACCTACAGCACCTGGAGTTATGGACATCCCATAATGCAACAGCTTCGCCGCAGCAAACAGTATCCTGATGTCCTAATTTTCCTCAGTTTTTTTGAAGGATTGGCCTTATTCCCTGTTGCGCTTTGCAGTCGACACAGTGCCTGTAGCAGATTGCAAGCAGAAATCCCTGATGTGAAAATGTAGCCCACTCAAAAGAGAACAGTTGTACCACACATATTGTCTGTGATAACTCAAGGCACAGTAAGATCTCAGGGAGATGTACAGTGTATGTTATTGTGTGTAAATCCCCTGCCTGTATCTAAATCATTTCACCTTTCAAACCTTGACTAGGAAGAAATAAGATCATTTAAAACAGTCAAAACTTTACAATGAAGCAGGATATTGACACCTTTCACTGTCCTGCCAGAGACAGTAGGCCTACAACTAAGATGCTGCAAAGAGGGACAACAGATTAGCTGAGTTTACCTGGCAAATTGGTCAAGTCTGTATGTGGCTAATGCCTCCATCGCCGAGTTATAATAATACTTTGTTATTTGGTGTTGTGTAGATAACAACAGTTAATGTAGCCTAGGCCTATAGTGAACGCTGGCCTGTCAACAGCTTGGGCTAAAAAACAAAATGCATCATTCATTGTAGGCTATTTTATGGTTAACGTAAAAGTATTTTATGGCCATTTCTTCTTTCTTTAGTTCTATCACACATGTCCTTTCTCATCTGACTCAGCAGCACGGTGAAATAGTACACTAAATGTGCCCTAATGATGTGCCAAGTTTACTATGCTCCATTATGCTCGTCATGCATCTCGCGCTCTGCAAGCACTTTCCCGCTGCACCTGTCAAACTGCGCGGGCATGGAAGCGTCACATTTCGAATTACTTTCTTAACGGCTGGTTTGCACATTTTTAGTCTAGCTAAGTTATTGGAACCTGAACATCACGAAAGTAGACATTTATGTAGAGTGAGACAGTTTTCTGTATTGCAATCAATAACCAAAATATTGGAGTTGACATCATTGTCATCACATTTTATGAGATGACAGTTGCCTAGGCTACTGTTGTAAATAACATCCGGAATGACGGGGTATTCTCACTCAAATCATCATCAGGATTTCAGGTACATTGGTTCAGCTTCTTTACTGCTTTGAGCTAGCCTTGACGGGTGTTGTGCCAATTCGTGACTTTCTGCCAAACACGTATTAAAATCTTAATGATTCGTGAGGGATCAGATCGAGTTGAGATTGAAGACCACCTCAATTTACAGTTACAAAGCAGCCTAACCCTGGCCCGCTGAGATATGGGGCAAAGACAGTACAGTACTAGTAGCCTACTACTGTACTAACTAGTTTGGGCTGTGGAGTTAATTGTCCTACTTTTTTCGATTGAATGGGGTTTTGGCCCCCACTTCTCCTAGAGAAAAGTGTGTTAATGTAGGGTGAACAGTATCGGTCTGTCCCTCTATTGGGGCCAGGACAGACTGGGCCTTTAATACAATTAAATTCAAGATTTATTTCATTGTCCAGAGGGGTTGGATCCCCAATAGTTAGAGAAGGACACCTCAAAATAGCAAGATTGTGGCCCACATTTTGGAAAGAAATGATGGCTCCGCTCCTCGGTGTTATTGCTCAGTTTAATATACCAGGTTTCATTCGTTCAAATTAGCATTGTATGCTTCTTCACCTAGCGACATTGTTGACAGGGAGGTAGGACTTACGTAGAGGAAATCTTAACCAGATCTAAGAGGCTTGAACTGAAGTGCATTTGTGTGACCCTGGTTTATTGATGTTTCCCTCAAACAGGTTGGTGATTTAGATTTATAACATTAATACAGACACGTTTTCTACAGTAAATATATACAGTGACATTACTTCCAAATGAGTGTGGAACCTACTGTATCTGAAACAGACCATGCATTGATTCAACTAGTCATTCATTGTTTAATATATTCTTCTGGTTAATTAACCCACAGTCAGACAATTCAGTTTGGGACATAATATCCTAAAATAACAGTCAGGTTGTTTTATCTAATTCAGTGTAGCCTAATTGAAATGTGAGCATGTATCAGAAATCTCTGTTGTTTAAGTCAGATTGTTAAGGATGCATACAATTTTTTACTTATCTAAAATACTATATCTGAAACAAATATTTAATCTAATATATCTGAAATCTTTGAATCCAGACAATTAACCCTACATGTAAGTGCCATGTTATTGCTTAGTCATCATTATACATGCTTTTCTGTTTCATGAACAAGGAAATTATCACTCTGGATCCCCTAGCAACAGTTTGTTTACAATGTGGCCACCAATAAAGTTAACTGAAAAGCTGCTTTTGGCAGGCGCTGCGAAGTTGAGCTTGTGATTCTTATTTGACTGATTATAAGTAGTACAGTACATTCCGGAACATTCTAATCAGGACATTCTAACCGACACCCAGCAGTGTTTGAGTGTGAATAAGAATCACAGTACATTCTGGCACATTCTACTTCTAACCACCTCCATGTGTGTCAGGCTACTCTCCACAGATTCATCCCAGCAGTGTGAGGGGCTGGCGGGGGACCTGCCCTCCCTGTCCTGGCTCACCACTGTGGATGTTCCCTCCCTGCAGCAAAGGGCTTGCAGCAAGCTGACTTCCAGCACGGAACCTCAGGACTGCATGCAGGAGTCTGGTGAGAAGGAACTCCCCTGGGTTCTACTGTAACACCCTCATTCACACACTCACACGCCCGTCACACCCTCCTTCACACACTCACACGCCCGTCACGTACAAATGCAACGTGGGTTTTTTCCTCTCTAGACACAAGCAGCAGCATGAGAACAGCACAGGGCAGCATAATGTGTCCTTACAGCAACACACAGAGCACTTACATGGACGTGAACTCACAGAACGGAGAAGTAAGTATATTTTCAGTATATCCACGTTGTTTGGTCTATTCAGAAATAAGCAGAGGGCTACAAATGTTAAATGAGGTTCAATTATAATTCAGGTGTACAGTAGGATCTTTATAGGATGTTGTTAACAAGTGTCCCCATCTCCCAGATGACAGAGTATCCAGGATTCCAGTACACCTCAGACTTCTATGACTTCTCACCACAACTGGTCTGCAGCCCATCTCAGGAAGTGAATGTATTCAGATGTATTTCAATATGTATATACTGTATAATGCATATTTATAGCCTCAATATCGATATATATAGTAGATTGATTGATTGATCGATTGATTTTGTTTTATCTATTCAGACCCTTTCATTTAGAGCCTTCTTGCAAATAAGAATTAAAAATTGTTCTGTGTTTACAAGTACTCCAGTTCACCAAACAAACGAACAAACAGGCAACACTGCCACCATGCTTATAACGTAGACTAGTGATTCCCAACCTGCAGGCTGGTAAATGCATGTGTGATAAGCGCGGGATGTTGGCTTTAGCATCTGCTTCTTGTCATCCGTCTACCCAGACTTCCCCCTCTCCTGTCTGCAGTGGAGGCCCTGACCTGTGCGAGCAGCAGCATGGCCGCAGTCTCTACAGCAACCAGGACCAGCAACACACCAGGCCCTTCCCCAAACCCATGTACTCCTACAGGTAAGAAACCTGTCTGGTGTCATCAACACTACACACATTCAAAAAGTTGACTTAGAGCTGTCAAATTCTTGGTTCATTTAGCAGATGCTTTGATCCCAAGCGAAGTACAAATAATTCACGTAGAAGCTACAGCAGAAGATCAAGGATCAAAAGTGCATCGTTTTAACAGCACTGTGTTTTTGTGAGTTGACGTATTTTTCTGTTTGAAAAAGGTGATGATTTGTTGTTTACTTGTCCAGCTGCTTGATAGCCATGGCTCTGAATAACAGCCAGACAGGCAGCCTGCCGGTCAGTGAGATCTACGGATTCATGAGGGAGCACTTTCCTTACTTCAAGGTGAGGGAAACGTTGGCCTTACACCGAAGAGTACAGCACGCCAATCCTTTCCTCAGACACAGGCCCCTAACCAGCGTTTGAGTCTTAGTGTCCCACAAACGATGACGTACCAACCACAGATGTCAATCACAGCTCTCTGGATGTTTTATCATATTCATGTATCAGAAGCTGGGAGATATTGAAATAAATAATTGGCCGTTTTTATTACCATGGTCTGAACTTCGGGTACCTCACGTGGTTGATATATAGTATATTGAAAACCACATATACATTTGATATACAGTATACAATATGCAATATATATGATATATGATATGTTCCTTCCCTACAGACAGCCCCGGATGGCTGGAAGAACTCAGTCAGGCACAACCTGTCCCTGAATAAGTGTTTCCAGAAGGTGGAGGTGAAGCAGGGGAGCTCTGGGAAGGGCTGCCTCTGGTCCCTCAACCCCGCCAAGGTCAACAAGATGGAGGAGGAGATCCAGAAGTGGAAACGTAAAGACCCTGTGGCCATCCGCCGCAGTATGGCCAACCCTGGTGAGACTAGTTCACAAAGTTGTAGATGCATAACCATAACAAATAACATAACAAACAGACATAACAAACATTTATTTTCCTTAAAATAGGCTTGTTCAAGACAAACTTTTTTCACCCCCAGGGTCTTAAGAGATTAAGACATAAACACAACAACGTAGACAATCTTTTTTTTTTTTTCAGGAATTAAAACCCCCAACTCTTGTGTCGTAGACGAACTGGAAAAGCTGATGTCAGACCGTCCGGAAGGCTCTCAGGGAAGGGCATGCTGGGACCCCAGGATGAACTGTGTCCCCTGCAGGCCTCCCCTCTCAGGCCGCCTGCCTGGGGCCCCCTTCCACCTCCAGGCTCTCGCTGGCTCTCCTCTTCCTGCCCAGACACCCCCTCTCCACCCTGGCCTAGACTTCTCCCACAGCCCCCTGGCCGCACATAACCCCTACCAGAGCCCCCACGCTCTGCTCAACCATCAACCAGACTACATGGTCGAGGTGGACACCAGCTTCGTCGATTTCGCAGGTGAGGAAAGGGAGGTGATGGGAGGATAAAAATGACTATGTCCTTTCTGTACACTTTTGTAGGTCTGTTGTTTTTGTTGAGGATCCTGTGTTTGGAATGGAAATTGCTGTGAGACTCGGTTTGTACACTGCTGGATTATCTGACATTTTGGATGATTGTATTGTTAACATGTTTCATGAGAATGGGTATGGCACAGGGCTTGAGCTTTAGACTGCAGGTAAAGAGGTTGCAGGGTCAAATTACACTTTGAAGTGGATGAAAGCGTATGGTAAATTAACATGTCATTCTTACATAGGTTTGTGGTAAAGCACATTTTCACTGTCTCTCTCTCTGTATCTCTCTGTCTCTCTCTGTCTCTCTGTCTCTCTTTCTCTGTCTCTCTCTCTGTCTGTCTCTCTCTCTCTGTCTCTCTCTCTCTCTGTCTGTCTCTCTCTGTCTCTCTCTCTCTGTCTCTCTCTGTCTGTCTCTCTCTCTCTCTCTGTCTCTCTCTCTGTCTCTCTGTCTCTCTCTTGCTCTGTCTCTCTCTCTCTGTCTCTCTCTCTCTGTCTCTCTCTGTGTCTCTCTCTCTCTCTCTCTCTGTCTCTCTCTGTGTCTCTCTCTGTCTCTCTCTCTCTGTCTCTCTCTGTGTCTCTCTCTCTCTCTCTCTGTCTCTCTCTGTCTCTCTGTCTCAGGTTGTCTGTGGGAGGAGATGAGGGAGGAGGGTTATGACCTGGACACTGTGGGCCTGTTCAGCGGCTCCCCGCTGTGCGTGTCTGAGCGTGAGCTGAGCGTCCCCCTGGGCCAGCAGGAGGATAGGCACATGGAGGACCTGTACACCACCCTGGCCATGGCGACCGCTGTCCCCTCTCCCTACATCACCACACAGGACGCGGGCCAGTCCATGGTCCTGCTCTGACTTCCGGGGGGAATCTTTTACTAACACTGTGGAACTGAGGACATTTAAATGTGTTTATTGCCCACTCTAAAACTTTTTGATAGGATGTGTTTATACGTTAGTTAGCTTTGTTCGATGTTGTACAGTTATATTCCGCAATTAAATTGAGTAGAGACACACCATGTTGTTGGTCATGCGAACTGGAATCTTCATGTTCCTATTGTCTGCAGGAAACTGTTTGACGAAAGGGTACCATCTAGTGACAGCTCAGGGTATTACAACTACACACCCAAACACTGGAGTTTGGATAAAATCTTGCATGAAATTACCAATCTGCCACAAAACGATTAAACTGGAAATCAACTGGAAGAAAACAAGAAAACCTTATCGTTTTGTGTTTGCTCACTCACATCATTTAGCTATTAATAGTCAATTATGAACAGTTTAAGGAAAATTATCATTTAAAATATCTTTAAAACGTGACAAAACGTGTCATATTCCTGCCACAACTATCTTATGCTAAGACTTTGGAGGAGATTCGGGATTGTGCAAATCTGTAAGTGGACACCCTTTTATTCCAACAAACACCTTACCTTTTATTTAGCTCCACATAGTGACTCAGTGAAGGGTTTGTTTACAGTGGCTTTAACCACACCCTCTCCTTCACTTTAGGGCTGTTTTGAGTAGAAGTTGCAGTGAAACTGGATCTCAATGCCAGAGCAGGTTTGACCAACCTTCAGTTGTTCACAGACGCAGAGACATGAACAACTGGGGGAAAACTTCCACTGTCGCTTACAACAAATGGAGAAACCCTGAAATCAGGTACGATACCAACCTACACCAGATTTGTTTTTATTTAGGGATTCATAATTGATGGGGTAACAAAGTTATACATTGTGCTTTCTGTAGGTTAATAACCTGTTAATGTAGAGCTCTACCTGTCTGTCACAAGTGCCTTAGTGGAAATAAACAACATTCCTGTGATAGACACTTTTGTGTGTTGGATTACATTGACATCAACAAGACACGTTGGTGTAGCACAATGGTAGAGCACGTGACAGCCGGCCAAGTGATCACAGGTTCAAATCCACCCCGTGTTCGATGCTTTGGATAAGAGTCTCTGATGAATGACCACTTCATTGGTATTTTCAGTATTTCCTGATCTTGACTGTTTGGTTGCAGCGTGGTGACATTCAGAGGGGACGGGGACAGCCTCCGTCATGCGGATGAGGATCAGTGTGCAGACTACGAGCTCTGTTCCTCCGCTAGGCCGTCCGCGAGTCAAGACGTCGACACCTCTGCGCCTCGTGGATCGGAACCTGAACGGCCGGCTGAAGGTCTGAAGATGTATCTGTTTCCGTTGTATCCAAAGCAACATGCAAATAGTGTGTTTCGAAAGAATAGCGTCAAATCCTGGATCAGAGGTGCAGGGTTCTAACAGTATTGTGGTGGTTAGTGTGTCAAGGGATGGTCTGTATTTGACCAGCAAAATTAACGATTTGAGATAAACAGGTGAGATCATTAATTAAATGTCATGTGAGTACCGAATGATATAGAAGTTTCCATTAATAATGTACACAAGTTTATACCAATAATGGTTTTTATGTTGATGTTCTTTCATGTGTTCTATATAATAATTGGGCCGACACATTTTCTAACATTCATGGACATCTCGCGATCTTGAATGCTGCCCAGTCCCTTATGTAATTAACCCTAATTGGACACCATGTGAAGAACAACATGTGAACAACTAGTGTTGTGCCAGCATGTCAGCTCCTATCATTCGATGTCTTGTGATTACAGTTTTTGATCAAAATGTACACTATCAGCAAGTCTGCCTTTTCTCTTTTTGATGTAATGAAACATATATGTACGGGTACGTTTGTGTCGGAAAGCTCACCCTGGTCACCCTGGTCAGCCTGCTTCCCTGGTCAGCCTGCTCCTTTTGTCTTGTCTCTCTTTGTCGTAAATAATTATTCCAGTTCCCGTGTATAGTGAAAATAAATCAGCGTGTCGAAGTGAGGAAAATCCTAAGTCCGTACAAGTCAAAAATAAACTAAGTCCAAAGGTTGAAAATTATTCTAAGTCCAAACCAGTCAAAAATCAGGCTAAGTCCCAACAGATGCACTGAAACTCAGAGTATTGATGCAAAGGTTTATTCCAACACAGGGTAAAAAAAGGTATCCAAGTGAGTAAGCTCCCAAGAGCAGACTGGCAAGTTCTCTCCAAACGTCCTCTTATATACTGTATTTTCTGCCTATTATTTGTGTCATTTTTTGCTATTGGTACAACACTGTTGGTCACAGATACATTATGCATCCTCACATTATTGGTACCTTTCTGTTGATGACCATTTCTACGCTTCGTCACCCAATTGGCCCCTATACTAGGGTTTCTGATTACAGAAGTTGTGTCACGTTGGCATCTCTGTCCTTACATAAATCTGACCATGTCAGGGCTCGTGTTGGGTGCACACATATCTTAGACTTTCTTCTAGTTGGTATGGGATGCTTGTGCTTTATAAACATAGAAAACCCCTTGACACAGACCTAGGCCTGACCTGGGTGACAGTTTCAGACTTGGTTTGGAGGAGTTTTCCTGCAGCTTGGCCCTATGTGTACGTTCTAATTTACGGCTAGGCCTCTGCATTCCTTAGAGTGGTACTCCCCTATCTTCCAACGTTTCACACCTCTATTGTTTTTACTCAGTCAGAGCTTAGCATCACATTTCCCATAATACAACTTAGAGTATAATATAAGGAATAATTGAGACATTCACTTTTCAATTAGATAGTTCCATAAATGTAACCCATCTCCATCATTTTCAGCAGGGTGACGTAATTTTCTTCATCATCTTCCAGATACGTTCACAGTGGAAGATGTGGTGGAGAGCATTGGCTTTGGGTGGTTTCAGTGGAAGCTCTCCATGCTTACTGGCCTGTCATGGGTGAGTGGGTGGGTGGACATTGTCAGTTTTAGACTTCTCTATTCTCCTTTCCCCCCATTTCACTGTGTGTGTGTGTGTGTGTGTGTGCGCGTGTGTGTGGTTGCGTGC
This sequence comes from Hypomesus transpacificus, assembly GCF_021917145.1. Classification (NCBI taxonomy): domain Eukaryota; kingdom Metazoa; phylum Chordata; class Actinopteri; order Osmeriformes; family Osmeridae; genus Hypomesus; species Hypomesus transpacificus. The sequence goes on along the minus strand of NC_061081.1, from coordinate 13,148,745 downwards.
GTGTGTGTATGTATGTAAAAAAAAAAACTGGGTTTTACACAAATAATCTTTTATAGTGTATTTTTGTATAAATGTATTAATATGATGTGAGGTCCAACAGGTAGTTGTGATGGCTACTTTGTTATTTAAGTCAATGTCAAGATTCCATACTTCTTTACTTCAACTTGAGTGCAAAAGTGTTGTCAGTACTTTTACCAAAGTCTTTTTAAATATGAGTATCTGTACTTTTACTTGAGTGAACGATGTGTGTACTTTTGCCATCTCGTTTCCAGTAATTACGGCCTATGGTTTTACCAGTCTGTTGATTTTACTTGAATTTCCTTTGGGATTAATATATAATAATAATAATATCAGATATATAGGATCCCAAAGTGTTCCTGATAAGTTGCCTTGAATTAGGCTATAGTAAAAGGTAGACTGTAAGACTTCCTGGTGGGTTGTTTGGCTGCAGATGGCCGATGCAATGGAGATGATGGTTCTCAGTATCCTGGCTCCTCAGCTGCACTGTGAGTGGAGGCTGCCCAGCTACCAGGTGGCATTCATAACATCGGTCAGTCTCTCTCTCTCTCTCTCTCTCTCTCTCTCTCTCTCTCTCTCTCTCTCTCTCTCTCTCTCTCTCTCTCTCTCTCTCTCTCTCTCTCTCTCTCTCTCTCTCTCTCTCTCACTCACTCACTCACTCACTCACTCTCTCACTCTGTCACTTACTCTCTCTGTCTCTTTCACTCACTCAATCTCTCTGTCTCTCTCACTTACTCTCTGTTTCTTTCTCTGTCTATATCTGTCCATGTCTGTAAATATTTCTCTCTCTGTCTTTCTCTTTTTCTGTCTCACTGTCTGCTCTCTTTCTCTCTCTGTCTGTCTATCTCTCTCTCTCTGTGTCTGTATATATCTTTCTCTTTCTGCCTCACTATGATATCATAAGATATTTATGGAGCAACAGAATCCTTTACCTCCACAGTAGTATCTATTATAACTCTGTAAGGTGTGTCTACTCACTGTTGATCTTAGGCGGTGTTCATTGGCATGATGGTCAGCTCTTCTCTGTGGGGCAATGTAGCGGACAAATACGGCAGAAAAATAGTATGTCTCCCTATATTTACTTTCAGCCAAGGCACAGATTATTTGTTCAGTGCTCTTAATACAGAAAATAATTTATACTGTAAATATAAAACTGGTGTGTGTCTGTGTTTGTCTGTGTGTGTGCGCGCACATGTCTTTGTGTATGTGTGCATGCCTGTGTGTGTGTGTGTTCGGCAGGCCCTGACCATGTGCATGCTGTGGAGCCTGTACTACGGTCTCCTGAGCGTCTTCGCCCCATTTTACGGCTGGATCCTGGTCCTCCGGGGCCTGGTGGGCTTTGGCATTGGAGGAGTCCCCCAGTCGTGAGTGTCCTCCGTAGGCACACAGAGCCTGCTAGTCCCCCAGTCGTGAGTGTCCTCCGTAGGCACACAGAGCCTGCTAGTCCCCCAGTCGTGAGTGTCCTCCGTAGGCACACAGAGCCTGCTAGTCCCCCAGTCGTGAGTGTCCTCCGTAGGCACACAGCCTGCTAGGCCCCCAGTCGTGAGTGTCCTCCGTAGGCACACAGCCTGCTAGTCCCCCAGTCGTGAGTGTACTCCGTAGGCACACAGCCTGCTAGTCCCCCAGTCGTGAGTGTACTCCGTAGGCACACAGCCTGCTAGTCCCCCAGTCGTGAGTGTCCCAGTAGGCACACAGAGCCTGCTAGTCCCCCAGTCGTGAGTGTCCTCCGTAGGCACACAGAGCCTGCTAGTCCCCCAGTCCTGAGTGTCCTCCGTAGGGACACAGAGCCTGCTAGTCCCCCAGTCGTGAGTGTCCTCCGTAGGCACACAGAGCCTGCTAGTCCCCCAGTCGTGAGTGTCCTCCGTAGGCACACAGAGCCTGCTAGTCCCCCAGTCGTGAGTGTCCTCCGTAGGCACACAGAGCCTGCTAGTCCCCCAGTCGTGAGTGTCCTCCGTAGGCACACACAGCCTGCTAGGCCCCCAGTCGTGAGTTCACCTCAGAAGAACCTGGTAACCTCACTGCTGAACACATCTTACTGAACCGTTTTGTGGATATAGCTCAGGAAGGATGGCTGATGGCTGTAGCTCAGGGATGGAGCATTTGCCTCCAAATCAAGAGGTCATAAGTTCAAATCTACCCTACTTTGGCTAAAAGCATGTGCTAAACGAATACATAGTTATTGTAGAACATCATTTGAAAGCGTCATGGATAAACACCTGTGTACAGATATACAGTATACTGTATATTCATGTGTTTACAGGTCTCGTCAGATATTTAGAGGCAGTCAGGCTGAATGAACAACACAGTGTTATTGTAACACATTACAGCTCTCCTGAGACGGTTAGACCTGTGAAGAAGGACATGTGCGAGCATATGAACAGCAGCAATGGTCCAACCTGGAAAAAAACATGTGTATTTTACATAACCCTTGAGGCAAAACTTGATTAAACCAAACAAGTAATTAAAAATATTGATTTGATAAAAATCACAATCAATGTCACAGAAGCTTTCACAGAGGGTTGACACATAAGACAAAACATAATCCTAGTTTTATTTATTATTAAATGCATTTACAAAACCATATTCTGTACAACATGCCAAGTTTGGTTGGAAATGTGGAAATGTGTTTGTCTTTCAGGGTGACACTGTACACAGAATTCCTCCCGAAGAAATCGAGGGCCACTTGCATTCTTCTGATTGAGGTAACCTGCTGTGTGTTTATCCCTGACATTTCTTTCATCTCACTCAAGACTCACACGTTTCAGCTGCTGCCCACACCCCGTGGAGACTAATCCCATCGGGTCTTTGTTCACTGCTGTGTGTGTGTGTGTGTGGGTGTGTATCTGTGTGTGTCTGGGTGCTTGCGTGTGTGTGTCTGTCTGTCTGTGCGTGCGTGCGTGTGTGTGTTGTTGTCCACGCGTCAGGTGTTCTGGGCACTCGGGGCTGTGTTTGAGGTCCTCCTGGCCATGGTGGTGATGCCCACCCAGGGCTGGCGCTGGCTGCTGGCCCTCTCCGCCGTCCCCCTGGCTGTCTTCGTGGCCCTCTGTTACGTACGTAGTGCTGAACGCCTGAAACCAAGGCCGGAGCCATGGGGTCAACATTGGGGGGGACAAATTCAAATGTTTGGAGGGGGACATTTTGACCAGATTTGAATAATGGGGGGATGTGTTCCCCCCAATATATACAATGATTAGGGCCTTGCCTTAAACACTTCACAATGAATGGTTCACACCTACGGGAATGATACTAATAACTATAACACTATAAATATAATACCATTCCATATTATATAAAGTTTGCAGTATAATGAGTCTTTAAACTATAATACATTTTACATACAGCATAACCTGCACTGACAGTATACCATAATATTGTTATGTAGTATCTATGTATGTGTATTTCTATATACTGTATATTACTTTCCTGTGTAATATACTGCAGTATGTACAATATATTGAGTTAGCATCCTGTGTTGAAGTATATTTCTGTCTGCTGCGTGACAGTGGCTGCCTGAAAGCGCCCGTTTTGACGTGCTGTCGGGGAACACAGACAACGCCATGGCAACCTTAAGTCGTATGGCCGCGGACAACGGCAAGACCATGCCCAAGGGAATACTCATTGCCAACAAGCAGGTCAGTCTGCTGTAAAGCTAGTCCGCTGTGTGTGTGTGTTTGTTTAAGGTGTGTGCCGTATAAGATTATAGCACAAAGGGCAGATGTCAAGTAAATCTATATCCAGGAAAACATATTGAACATTGTGATTGGTTTTGCTCAGCGGTAAGGACTTAGACTGTCGAACAAGAGGTTGTAAATTCAAATCCCCCTGTTAATTACATTGGATTAAAGCATCTACTCAATGTCTACATTGAGTTCCCTCTCACAACAATGTCTGAAATGATTGTGTTTTGTTCCCTTTATCTGTGCGTCAGGAAGACCGAGGGAAGATCAGAGATCTCTTCACGCCTCAGTACTGGAAAACAACCCTTCTCTTGTGGTTCATATGGTGAGACGTACAAATGCATCCACTTCCTGTTCACCCTTGGTCACATGGTCACCAGCCTGACGCAGCATTGGTTCAGAGCACTGTGAGGGTGTGATTGAAACCTGTTGTGTGCGTGTGTTATCTCCACCCCAGGTTTGCCTCTGCCTTCTCCTACTACGGCCTAGTCCTCTTGACCACTGAGCTGTTCCAAGCAGGAGATGTGTGCGGTTGTAAGTAAAAAGATTTTGAAAATCTTTTCAAAAAGATCCTTTTTAAAAAGTTGTATTTATTTATTAGGCGTCAAGTATATGCATGTCAGTAAGTCTAGTCATTTTGCAGATGCTTTTATCCAAAGCGAAAAATCCTGACCTCCAGCTTGTGCGCGCCTAATGGGAAAAACTTTTATTTTATTTTAACAGTGGACCAAGGTGCCAAGATTGAGCCTGTGTGTGAACTGGAGTGCCAAACCTTAACAGCAGATGACTACAAAGACCTCCTCTGGACCACGTTAGCAGAGTTTCCAGGTAAACCACAGACTCAACCAGCTATCTAGAATAGCATCAACATGTTTCCATCACAACTCATGTGACTGTCTCAGTGCTGCTGTTGAGGCCCAGTAATTCATTCACATGCAGTATAGTGGACATTGTTTTTGGGTGAGTAACTTTGCAACCATACTGCCATTAGTGTTTATTACTTTTGACCATCTGAGGACATCCTGGGTACCCGAATACCTGTGTGTTTGCATGGGTCTGCGAAGGCCATGCATGTACTGCAGCACTGTTGTGTTTGGTCTGCAGGACTCCTGTTAACTCTGTGTGTGATCGAGAGGATAGGCAGGAAGAAGACCATGGCCTTGTCCTTTCTCATATTCTCTTTGTCTGTCCTGCCCCTCTACGCTTGCATCGGGAGGTAAGTGCTCTGGGCCGACTCCTCGCTCTATCAAGGTTGGTTGGAGAAACGCTGAAGTCCTCGATCATCTTACTTCTCTCTTTCTCCCTGTGTGTCTCTCTTTCTTTCTCCCTCTCTTTTTATCACTTTCTTTTTGTCTTTATCTCTATCTTTCTCTTTTTCTTTCTTCCTCCCTCCAGGATAGCGCTCACCATCTTCATCTTCATAGCCAGAGCCTTCATCAGCGGGGGATTCCAAGTGGCTTATCTTTACACACCAGAGGTATCGTAAACTTAGTCATCATTTTAGTCATGTACAGCATGTTGTCATGCAATGTTTTATTCTTGTTTTATCTTTTTTGTTATTATAATGTATTTATTAGTTGGATTTGTTCTTTAATGGAAGGTTTCTTCCATTTTTTCTCCCGGTGGGAGTTTTTCTGGGAGTTTTTCCTTGTCTTCCTTGAGGGTTTAGGTTGGTTGAGGGGCAGTTCTATGGGCGCATGTGAAGCCCTCTGTGACATGCTTGCGTGTAAAAAGGGCTATACAAATAAATTTGATTTGATTTGATTTGATTTGTATTCTTTAATATGTGTCTCCCATCCTGGTACTTGAGGTTTATCCAACATCAGTCAGAGCTCTTGGGATTGGAACTTGCAGTGGAATGGCAAGAATTGGAGCCCTACTAACACCTTTCGTAGCACAGGTGTGTGGCCAGCTGTACCTAGGATTGCATTGCAACTTCTGTGTAGCATTACCCTATGAGAACTTACATTACAATGACAATACAATGTTCGTTTTTGATAATGACCTGGTACAAGTTCTTAGAATCAGAATCAGAAGTGTTTCACTTCCTGATCTGAGAACAGTGCATACGGAATTCCCTAACCCTACCAACAGTCATTTCCTTTTCAATAAACTGACTTTAACTGACCTGAAAATGACTTACATCCTTCACATTGCAGGTGTTGCTTCGGACGTCTGTGTTCCTGACTCTGAGTGTGTACTGTGCGTGCTGCCTGCTGGCCACCGCAGCCTCTCTGGCCCTCCCCATAGAGACCACAGGCAGGGTCCTGCAGGAGTCCAGCCACCTCACCACAGCCCCGGAGACCAGCCACACTCTGGACTCAGCCCTCACTGACTACGGGTCACATGACCAGGTAGAACTACAGACAAGAAACGAGGAAGTAAAGAAATAAACCGGACAACTGCTGAGGTTTCTGGACTGAAAGACTGGAGTGGACCAGTGGATGCCTCATGGCATGTTAACGTGTTTGGGGTTTCGCAAGCTAGATTGCCATGGCAGAGTTATACTACAGTGTTTCTTTCAAACGCTTTCTATTTGTACAGTGGGCAACATGAGGATTTTGTACTATACAGTGTTAATATAAAATACTATTAAAAATATTATTATTTAAAGGCACTAGACATTTTCATCTTTGGTGTTTTTACTATTGAGTGGGCATGCACTATGCTGCTATTATTACCATAGACAGTGTGACAAATTTCGTCCAATGCATGATACATGAGGGTGAATGCACGTATGTCATCACTTACACTACTACATTATTGTTTTATGGGAAGGATGCGAGTTTTCAGTCTAGCCAGAGTCACCTTGACGACATTTGCCCCAATGACAGAGCACACGCATTATGGAACAGCCAATCACAGAAGCCGGGGAGAAGTAACGCTGCAATTCATTTCTGCCCCGCATGCAACCTGCAATTTGGTGTTGCTGTGCGCGAGACCATGGCAAATAACACAGACGGGGGAGATTCGTTGCTTATTTACAATACATCCGTGACTATTCCAGAATGAACTCTGCAGGATGGGCGAGGGAGAAGCTGACGAATGGTTTTCTACGGGGTGTGAAATCAGATGCTAAAAATATTTAATGCGATCTTGAGTATTTTGTCCCTGGTGGTGGACAGGGAAAATCTCGGCATATCTTGTCCGAGAGATTTCCCTTCCAAGGACTGTCTCTCCTAGCGACAGTATCCAGACATGGCCCTGGTTACTCTGCAGCGCTCTCCCACCCCCAGCGCAGCATCCTCCGCCAGCACCGCCACCACCAACGCTGGGGAGGTAAGTGGAACCCGACTAGCACCGGGGGTGTTGCGGTAGGCAACGCTGGAGGAAAAACCGAGGATGCTACCAATGTAGCGATGCTCCGAATCCGCTAGGCCCGGTGTTGCAGATGGCACTTGAAAGTGTCAAAGAATTTCAGTTGCGGTGTTCTGATTCAAAATATCGTTACGCCAGTCATCGTCAAAGAATAATGTAGTGATTACCTAACGGAATACTTGAACATAAATGATCCTGGCTCGCAAGAGCTCGTAAACAAAATCTTAGCTAGGGATTAGGTGTAGAACAAAGCATTCATTTGGGGCAGCATTCGTGTTGTTCCCAGTCAGAACGCGGTATTATTTCGACTGTAACCAAACAAACATTAACGCAAGTTTAGAGAGTGCGTTTGATTTTCCACAAATTGTCTCTTGCTAGCTGTGTATGGGAATTCTTCAACACTTTCTTTCGTACGCATGGTAGCTAGATGTGTTGCATGTTGGAAAAGACCTGCGGGCGTTGTGCGTAGTCACCTCCCGCGGGCTTGTTTTTTGTGTCATGACTGTCAAATACTGTTTCAAAAACTGTGACTGAGTGTGTGGCAGGTGTGCAACGTTTCAAAACATAGATGAGATCATAGTTACAAGGTATGACCAGTAGGGGTTGCTGGTACCCTATAGTACTCTCACCGAAGCCACCCGCCTGCTTTTGTGTGGTACACCTTTCTCGGGCGTAGGAGAACATGAACTGCATAGTTAAGACATTGTAGGTCTCTTTAAATTCCACGTGCTCTCTCACTTAAAATGGTGGTCTTTGGTTGTTTGTTAAAAACGTCGTATAGTACCAGGAAAGTCACAGCATCTTGAACCACACAGGGTAAAAAACCCACCACACACTGCTGCAGGAATGATGTCATACTAATCACATCATTAAAAACAGCTCTGCCAACGTGATCTTACATTTGATAAGTGGCCAAAACCTCTTAATATTTGATCTTTCATAAAGATGATGCTTTGGGGGTGGTTTGAGCATCGGCAAACCACTTACTACACCAAATGCTCTGCGTTATAGTAACGCTGCCAGCGCGCTCATCTCTATCTAGAGTTACACATCCCCAGAGATATCCAAGCTGCGTCGACCAGTTAGTGACAGTCTGCCCACATCTTCAAAGCATAGAGGTCCACCATCAGAGAGACTTAGAAGACAAGTCTTGTAAGATCCGTGAGTGGAGGATGATGAGGATGATGCCATCCCAGTGTAAGGTCAGTGTAAGGGTATTGCTGGTATACTGTGTCGCTGGTTTAGGAGGCTGAGGAATCAGCGAGAGCCTGGTGGGATTTGAGACACATTGAGGTCCGACTGATTTACAGCCTGATTGTCTTTCTTTCTGTTTCAGGACGTTGGCAGTGACGATGACCGGAGGACCAACCAAAGGTGAGAACTTCCTCTTCTTCTCTAAAAGAGAAAGACTCGAAATGAAAACTATGGGATGGAATCAAATGCGGTGGGGTGTAAACCGCCAAAGAGATATGTGCCAAACAGACCTCCTCGTTCTAGAATGCTGTCTCAATGTCACAATGCGTTCTTGTTCTGAAAATGCGTTTCTCAATCTAGAACTCCTTCTGGTTCTAGAATGCTTTCTTCTTCTAGAATGTTTTATTGTGTTACAATGCATTCTTGTTCCCCCTCAATGTGGAGTGTAACGGCAGCAGTGAAAGACAGTGTCCAGCCTGAGGTCTAGAGTTTCAACTCTTATGTTTCCCTTAATAGCTGAGAATGCACATAGACGAGGGTAATGTCAAATAATGATCTGCTGTGCTCTCTTGGGGGTGGGGGGTGGGGGGGGGGGGTGTACATTACATAGCTGGGAAATCACTGTGTGTGTTTCCCAAGCCCTATGAACTTTGACCCCCTGCCCCCTTCCTTGCTCGCTGAAGCCCTGGCTCTAAGTTACAGGAAACAGAGACAAGATGTAGATAGAGGCATGGAAGCTGTCCTGAACTTCACATCCTGGCCTCTCATAATCATTTACAGTACTATCATCGTGATAAGCTCCCTAAGGACATAAAACATCTCTTAGATCGGTTGGGGTTCATCACCGTCACCAATATCATTTCCCCTTCAGCTTTATGCTGGTGTGTTTTCGGTGTCGTTCAGATATCCAGGAAGATATAACGAATACACTCACCATTCGCTGTTGTCCTATGTGACATTGTTTAATGGCAATCAAGCTTCATCTATCTTTGTTAAAGAGCTGATGGTGGACTGCACAGAACCCACGTCCTGTCAAAGAATGACATTCTGTTGATACTTATAGTGTTCTAGATCAGATTAGACTATCTGTGTAGCATGGTGGCGAAGGTAATAAGACGTGTGCGCTCATGTTGTTGTTATACAGCCCAGTCATAGCTACACACTCAGTTCTGTACTTCAAACCGTAGTGCCACAAGTCTGGTGTCAGCCAGGCCAGGACTCTCTGGCCCTTACTGTAGCAGTCTGACAGAAACCTAATGCACACTGTACCCTCCAGCAGTCCTTGGTTCTCAGGAGAAAAACTTAGCACTAGACAGGCTTACACAACAGCCTTGAAAGGGCCGACCTCATGACTGGAGGTATGTGTGTGTTTGTGTATGTGTGTGTGCGTATGTATGTGTGTGTGTATTTCTGTATGTGTGTGTGAGCTATGCCTGCAGGGCGTCGCATAACTTGTTGAAAATCTCAGGTCACGGGGAGTTTAATGTGTCTCGTCGTGCTATTGTGTGGAGCGCTCCAGCGAGCGGAGCGCTTCCTCCCTGCTCGGTGACTCGGCACGGAGCTTATGCGTGCGGGACGCCTCACGTTCGTCCTCATCTCCAGACGTCTGCTTTGTGACCGGAGTCGAGACGCGGATTCTCCCTGCCACCCGATCCGACCGCCGCGCCTGAATGGCGCTTTTGTGACGGGAGTGTTGTGGAGGGGGGGGGGGGGGGCGCTGATTGCCGGAGCGCGCGCTGCTAGGAGGAGATAAGCAGCCGCTCGTGGGCGGGGGGGGGGGGGGGGGGGGGGGCAGGCAGGCAGGGCAGGCTTTTTAAGAACACCAAACAGACGGGTTTACAGACAAGCTGGTTTGGAGATGTCCCGTGCCGGAGAGTGTTTCCCAGTGGACTGGCTGTGACAGGTGAGGAGGAAGCACAGGGGTGAGGAGACCAGCGGAGGGGACCAGAGGAGAAGAACGGACAAGCTGAGGAGCCCAAAGGAGCCGTCCAGAGGTGGAAGCCCAGCGAAGAGGAGGTCTGGTCTGGGGAGGTCTGGTCTGAGGAGGTCTGGTCTGGGGAGGTCTGGTCTGAGGAGGTCTGGTCTGGGGCAGACTGCGGTCCTCGGCAGTCCAAAGGATGCATCTGGTGGCGTCCCCCTGTGAGGAAGCCATGCTCACCATGCTGCCCCACTTTGTGGAGAACGCTGTGCTGACTCCCAGAGACATCTACCGCATGTGAGTCCTCTGCAGCCCGCGTCTCGTCCGAACGGCACCTCGGGGGCAGCGAGGTTCAGATCCGTGATGAGCGCGAGGTGTTCTGAGAGTCTGTGTTTTGGTTCTGAGATCGCTTCTCGGGTCTTATGTGGTCTTGAGGAAAACTACACGAGGAATGTGTACAGAGAATGCGTTTGTGTCCAGAGGGGCAGTGTTCTGGAATTCACTAGAGGAAAACAATGTATTTTCTGAATGTTTCTTCCGTTGGTTTTTAAAGGTCTTTTTACTTGTGGTAGGAACAGACTCACATTGTTCCTTGTCACTCTGGTGGTCTTATCGCCAGTCAAGTCATTTCAAGGATACTCAACTACAAAGTTATTAGTGTGTACTGTACCCTGCTACTGTCTGTCTGTCTGTCTCTCTCTTTCTCTGTCTCTCTCTCTCTCTCTGTCTCTCTCTCTCTCTCTATGTCTCATTCTCTCTCTATGTCTGTCAACCTGGAACCATCTGATCATTCGTTTCTACTTTGTCAGTAGAAACCTGTCCAGAAACAATGACAAGCACGTAACAGAGTAGCTGGAACACAAGGTCCTGCGATGGCCCCAGCCCGTCACAGCAGGCTCTGTGTTTGGTGGCAGAGAGGGCAGCTAGCCTGCTCCAAACACAAAGCCACACTCTGTTTCTCTCCAACGCTGTCCCAACCAGAAGCCTCATAGCTGGCTACTGGACCTCAGGGCTGAGGCCGACCTCCATGAGAGGCCAGGGGGAGGCTGGGGGAGTGAACCTTAGGGACAGTCAGCAGACTTGGGCCAGAGAAGAGAGGCAGAAGGGAGAGGAGAAAGGGAGAGGGATGATAAGGATGTTGCTGAACAAAGCAAACAATAAAGGCAGACGGGGATAGTGAGACAGAATGATAGAAAGACCAGATGGATAGAGAGGGACAGAAAAAATATATGGAAATAATATATGACTGAGTGTGATATACTATATATCTATATATATATATATATATATAATATGGAGAGAAAGCTAGAAGGACAGACCGAAAGCTGCATTGCTGATCCTCTGCCAGAGGTCAGTGAAGCCAATCAAGCAGTGTCGGGTCTCTATCTGCAAAGATGTATTTCATTTAGGAAAGGTCTCGCTAGCAGCACACGGCTGCTGAAAGTCTCTCCCTGAAGATCTCCCCACGCCCTTTCCTGCTCGCTGAAGCTTAAGAACGCAATAAGCAGCCGGCCCCCGCCGCTGCACGACCAAACAGGTGGACCCTGACATCTCTGAGCAGAACCACATCTCCATGTTGTATGTTTCTCATTCATTTCTCATTTCCTCCTAATTCTCCATGTGGCACCTTCAGGGGGGACTGGGATGATGATGATGATGATGATGATGATGATGAAATATCTCCCTCCTCCACCTCTCCTTCTGTGTTTCAGCCTCAGCGAGAGCTTCTTCATGGTCAAAGGAGCAGCTCTCTTCCTGCAGCAGGGCAGCAGTCCACAGGGCCCCAAGACCCCCACACACCACCAGCACGCAGGTACTACACACACACACACACACACACACACACACACACACACACACACACCACCAGCACGCAGGTACTACACACACACACACACACACACACACCACCAGCACGCAGGTACTACACACACACACACACACACACACACACACCACCAGCACGCAGGTACTACACACACACACACACACACACACACCACCAGCACGCAGGTACTACACACACACACACACACACACACACACACACACCACCAGCACGCAGGTACTACACACACACACACACACACACACACACACACACACCACCAGCACGCAGGTACTACACACACACACACACACACACCACCAGCACGCAGGTACTACACACACACACACACACACACACACACACCACCAGCACGCAGGTACTACACACACACACACACACACACACACACACACACCACCAGCACGCAGGTACTACACACACACACACACACACACACACACACACACCACCAGCACGCAGGTACTACACACACACACACACACACACACACACACACCACCAGCACGCAGGTACTACACACACACACACACACACACACACACCACCAGCACGCAGGTACTACACACACACACACACACACACACACACACACACACACCACCAGCACGCAGGTACTACACACACACACACACACACACACACACACACCACCAGCACGCAGGTACTACACACACACACACACACACCACCAGCACGCAGGTACTACACACACACACACACACCACCAGCACGCAGGTACTACACACACACACACCACCAGCACGCAGGTACTACACACACACACACACACACACCACCAGCACGCAGGTACTACACACACACACACACACACACACACCACCAGCACGCAGGTACTACACACACACACACCACCAGCACGCAGGTACTACACACCCACACACACACCACCAGCACGCAGGTACTACACACACACACACACACCACCAGCACGCAGGTACTACACACAAACACACACACCACCAGCACGCAGGTACTACACACACACACACACACACACACCACCAGCACGCAGGTACTACACACACACACACACCACCAGCACGCAGGTACTACACACACACACACACACCACCACGCAGGTACTACACACACACACACACACCACCAGCATGCAGGTACTACACACCACAAACTTGTGTGCAGCCTGGGGGCAGTGAAGGGTGACCAAGCGGTGACACCGACAGGGTGCCTCAGAGACAAACCACTTGCACAAACACACACACTACACTGATCTGGCTAGCCTAATGAGGCGGGTTTAGGAGAGTGGTGGTTCTAAAGGGGCGGGGTTAGGAGAGTGGCGGTTCCAAAGGGGCGGGTTTAGGAGAGTGGCGTTTCTAAAGGAGCAGGGTTAGGAGAGTGGCGGTTCTAAAGGGGCGGGGTTAGGAGAGTGGCGTTTCTAAAGGGGCGGGGTTAGGAGAGTGGCGTTTCTAAAGGGGCGGGGTTAGGAGAGTGGCGTTTATAAAGGGGCGGGGTTAGGAGAGTGGCGTTTCTAAAGGGGCGGGGTTAGGAGAGTGCCGACTCTAAAGGGGCGGGGTTAGGAGAGTGGCGTTTCTAAAGGGGCGGGGTTAGGAGAGTGCCGACTCTAAAGGGGCGGGGTTAGGAGAGTGCCGACTCTAAAGGGGCGGGGTTAGGAGAGTGCCGACTCTAAAGGGGCGGGGTTAGGAGAGTGCTGACTCTACAGGGACGGGGTTAGGGGAGTGCCTGTCCCCGGAGCTTCTGTGAGGGCTGACGGACCTGTTCAGTCCTTCACAGGTGAAAAGAGAGAAGGCAGACTAAACAAGATAAGGCTTTGTAGATCGGCTGTGTTTGACTTTCCCAACGAGGTGTTGCGTAATGTCACCAGCTGGAACCAGCAGCGCCCTGCTGTTACCTCAGCCGTGGGCATGCTTTTCTCTCTGTTTGTGTTTGTGCATGCACACGCGTGTATCAGGTCTGTATGAGTCTAATGGCAATTATGTTGTTGACACACACAAGTCGATCACATTCAGTCATCAGGCTTCTAAGTTTATGTTTTCCTCCGGAGGATTCAGCGCAGTGATAATCCTGGTATGCATCTATCTACCTCTACATCTCCAGACTGCACGTTTACATCTGTGTCCAGACCGTGTGTTCCGGCATGTTCTCCACTTCCTGTCAGGGACCGTGTTCCTCAGATAAGATGAGATCTTTTGGGGAACGCTGTCCAGCTCTAGTCATGAGAGGTGCAGGTCTTAGGGAAGGAGATATGCGGATCCGGGGGGGGGGGGGGGTGGTCCTGATCTGAAGAGACAATCTGCAGCGAGTACAGCTGGAGAGCAGAGCTCAGGGTTGATCCCTTGCAGCTGAGCCGTGTGTTAGCACTGCCTGTTGACGTTTGAATGTCTTGTTTTTGCGTTCATCATCATAATAATAATAATATGAATGCAATGTGGTGATTTAGCGGACACTTTTCTTCAAGGTGACGTGCAGACAAGGCTGTGTTCTAGATCTCGGGCTAACCCCTTCTATGTTCTCTCTCTCAGGAGATCTTCCTCAGCACCTTCAGATCATGATCAACACGCTCCGCTCAGAGGACCGCATCAAGCTGGTCAGTAGCAGCACAGCGCTCTCAACCACCCTGCAGTGACACACTCGCTCACTCGCTCGGTCACAAACAGGCAGACACACACATACACTCAGACAGACACAAACGCAGACACACTCACACAGTCAGACACACACATTAACACTCACTATTTAACACACACACACACTCCCCATGTTGTAAGTACACCCTGTATCTCGCCCTCCCAGGCTGTCCGGTTAGAGAGCGGGTGGTCTGAGCGCGTGCGGTACATGGTCGTGGTTTACACCAACGGTCGCCAGGATACGGAAGAGAACCTCCTGCTGGGGATGGACTTTACGGACAAGGACAGGTACACAAGCTCCGACTTCCTGTTTCCCTCACCGGAAACAGGAAGTGGGTCCAGGCGTTGGCGTGAGACACCTGGACCCTACCCAGACGATGGCATCTCTCTCTCTCTCTCTCTCTCTCTCTGTAAAACAGGTGCTTGAAAATGTAACGTTTTGTGTCTAATTCTTACTTTTTCTTTTTTAGTAAAATTTGCTCGATCGGGATGGTGCTGCCACTTTGGAGCGACACAAAGATACATCTAGATGGAGATGGGTGAGTTCCTACCAAGCAGATAAAGACTTAAAGTACATTATTATTTTCGGTGGTCTGTCAGTCTGAACAGAGTGGACGCACCTCCATATGAAGGTGTAGCATGGCTGGTGACAGTTTCATTGACAGTTTCCCTGTGTACGACTATGTTCAAACTCAGTACATTTTCAAAATAGTTGCGGCGGGTTTCACCTCACAGAAATACGAAAATTCACAAGAGGAGCTTAACTTTTGGGTCCAGATGGATGCGAATGACCAATCGGAACTCAGATATTTCTAAAAAGCTTTTCTCTGGGTGCAAACAAGCACGTCTTGCTAAGCCCAACCTCTGCAGATAGGTCCGCAAACCTAGTGTGTGAACCTGCCTTCAAGATGCATCATTGCAAAATGCGCCGCTCCTCGCAGACACACTGGGTTCCCCTGCCCCCTAGTGGACAGTACTGTCCACTGCAGGCCAGTTCACTCCATCCCTGGAAGTGGAGTTCTTGCTGACCTGTTAAGTCCCACTGTGAGTGGAATGTTCCACTGGTTTGTGTTAGTGAATAGTCCCATGAGCCCGTTCAGCTGTACGCGTGTGGGAGGACAGCTCTTATGCCTCCACATCTCCACCTCTTCTCCTTTCCCCATGGACTAATATTTCATCTTCCTCTCGTCTTTTCTTCTCAGGGGGTTCAGTGTGACTACGGCTGGAAGGGCACATGTTTTCAAGCCTGTGTCTGTGCAGGCCATGTGGTGAGTGACTGACTTCATGTGTGTCTGTACTGCAGCTTGACCCCCTCGTCTGGTGTACTTCAATCACACTACCAACAGTGAAAGGATTTAGTTGTTGTTTATACTGGAATATATCGAAAGGAAGGATGTGAAATCATTACATTATCCTGCCTAATCAGCAGATTAGGTTGAGCACCATCTAGTGGTCGAGAGAGACATTGCTGCAGTTTAAAAGCACTGTAATAATGTAGGGATGGTTGCAGTGTAGTAGAGTTGTTATTGTTCATCATAGCTGAGATACGATTACTTTGCACAGTGTCTGCTAAACACAGACCGCCCCTTCATTCAGACCACTGAAATACAATGCAGTTTTGATAAAAATGCACGATGCATTTGAATGTCACTTTGGATAAAAATGTGTGAATGTGCATGCGTGTGTCTGTATGTATGTGTGTGTGTGTGTGTGTTCAGGTCTGCTCTCCAGATCCTCCACAAGGCGTGCGAGGTGTCCCGCAGGTACAACTACTTCCCCGGGGGCATGGCGCTCACCTGGATGGGCTTCTACGAGAGCTGCGTCTCCTCGGAGCAGAGCTGCATCAACGAGTGGAACGCCATGACCGACCTGGAGACCACCAGGCCAGACTCCCCCACCCTGTTCGTGGACCGGTGAGACCTTTGCCACGTCAATGAACTCTTGTGAATACTCTTGGCACAGTGTAAGATCAGAAGGCTAACGCTGTGCTGCTGCGCTGGCAGGCCCACGGAGAGAGAGAGGACCGAGGGCCAGATCAGAGCCAAGCTGCGCAGCATCATGATGTTCCAGGACCTGGAGAACGTCACGTCTAAGGAGGTACGGTTCCACAGCTGGACGTTCTGAGCGTGAATGCCACAGCATTCAGAGAGGGGGGAGGAGAGGGGGGAGAGGGAGAGGGGGGGGGGGGGGAGAGGGGGGGGGAGAGGACGTGTAGTTTATTGGTGGTGTTATAGATAGATTTATTACACAACCAATGTGTGTGTGTGTCTGTATGTGTGTGTCTGTGTCTGTGTGTGTGTATTAGATCCGTACAGAGCTGGAGCACCACATGAGCTGTAACCTGAAGGAGTTCAAGGAGTTCATCGACAACGAGATGCTGCTGATCCTGGGCCAGATGGACAAGGCCACTCTCATCTTCGACCACCTCTACCTGGTAACACCGCCGGCCCCCCTACCTCACATCGGATTCATTCAGAACATGCTTTTATCCAAAGTGACAAACAAATACTAGATTAAACAGTATGTTGGTGGTTAGAGTCTGTATTTACTAGTCTAAAGGACAAAATAACCACATCTCAACCTGCCGTAATCCTCTACCTAATTCCCTCATCCAGTCCTCAGTCACCCACATACTTAGCCTCTTAGCTTTGAACATGAACTTAACCTTAGCGTGTTAGCCAGTGACCTTTAACCCTGACCAACATGATATTCGTTGCCCGTGACGACCCCAGGGCTCTGAGTGGAACGCGTCTAACTTGGAAGAGCTGCGAGACTGCGGGTGAGTGTTTACAAACACGTCAGCTGGGTTTGCAGCTTCTTATATAAAAGCATTCCTGAGCCACAATGCCAAAGCCCGTATTCTTCAGTAGTCATGAATATATAAAACGTCTGTAGCGGAGAAAATACAGTTTTCGAATGAATGGTTATGAAATCTGTGTACATTTTTCTTGCTGAACGAGTAGTTGAATTCAATTTATTAGTCATGAATTTAGGACGTTTTTGACAAAAAAAACTTCAAATTAATCTCACTGAACAAGAGATTCATCACAGTGTTTTGTATTTGATACAGGATTGGTTATATCCTGAACGTGACCAGGGAGATCGATAACTTTTTCCCAGGGACGTTTTCCTACCACAACATCCGTGTATACGATGAGGAGACCACTGACCTCCTGGCCCACTGGAACGACACCTACAACTTCATCCTCAGAGCCAAGTGAGACCGGCAGCCTCTGTTGAACAGACACACAAATATATATATATATCATAAAACACTGCAAATTACTGAGATTACTAGCCTGATTCCCTAACCGCTCAGCCACCTGACTCCCTAATAAAATAAAAAAAAAAGGAGCATTCTGTCATTTTTGTTGTGTTTTTTGTGTCCATCAGGAGGAACCAGTCAAAGTGTCTGGTCCACTGTAAGATGGGGGTGAGTCGCTCGGCGTCCACGGTGATCGCCTACGCCATGAAGGAGTACGGCTGGTCGCTGGAGCGAGCGTTCAGCTTCGTCAAGCAGAAGAGGAGCGTGGCACGGCCCAACGCCGGCTTCATGAGGCAGCTGGCCGAGTACGAGGGCATCCTGGACGCCAGGTGAGCCGGCCGGGTCCACCCCCCCCTAACTATGCTGTCTGGAACCACAGGTTCTCTGAGGGTTATGTTGGGTAACCTTTTCAGCAACCTGAATTTTGCAAACCTATCAGATGTTTTTTATTTTTTACTTTGAAATAAATTCATATTTGTGTCGCAAAATTTTATCAATGTTGAGGTGTCACTGACGAATTTGCGTAATCTCTACGGGCGAATAATTTGCTTTGCATTTGTTGTGAACACAGCATTAGTAGTGTGTGTACACACCATAAAGGTGGATTATAAGGTCATAGGCCAAGATTCTAATGGACTATGGTAGCTTTGAGTCGGCTAGTGAAGGTATTTTGAATCTTGTCTGACTGAGGCAGGGGTCTCCAACCCTGTTTCTGTACACCAAACGTCCGGCAGGTTTTTTCTCCAGCACTAATCCAGCCAACCTGATTCTAACGGCTAACTGGTTGACATGTTGTATCAGGTTAGTCACAACTGGGTTTGGAGTCAAACCCTACAGGAAGGAATCTGTCCAGGAACAGGGTTAGAGACCCCCTGCTTCATGTCCATATACTGACCACGACTGTGTTTCCCCGCCCCCCCCCCCCCCCCCGGACAGCAAGCAGCGGCACAACAAGCTGTGGAGGCCTGAAGGGGACGAGGAGGGGGGCGACGAGGCGTCCGGGCCCTGCTGCGGCCTGGAGGTCCCTGGAGAGGACCCCCCGGGGCTGCGAGCCTCTTCCCTGGAGGAGGAGGACGTGTGGGGGCGAGGCGTCTGCGGCGGCTCCCCCTGCAGGGGCCTGGAAGTGGAGCCCCTGGACCCGCTCAACTACAACTACTACTTCCGCCGCCTGTCGGACACGGCGCTGGACAGCGAGCCGTCGACGCCCGTGCGCGGCCCGCCCCTGCTAGGCATGGAGAGGGTGTTCATCCAGATCGAGGACGTGGAGCGCGACGCCCTCCTGGAGGACGAAGGGTTCCCCATGGCCCAGCTGGCACTGCCTGGCGAGGCGGCCGGCGCCCAGACGTGTGGGCGTCTGGAGCCGCTGGAGGAGACGCGCCTGCGTCTGGAGTTCAGCACGGTGGAGGAGGAGGACGAGGAGGAGGCGCAGAAGGAGGAGGCGGAGATGGCCGCCCTGGCCCGGCCCGCCGGGGGGGAGGAGAGGCGGCGGGGGGGGGGAGGAGGGGGGGGGAAGGGGAGGTGGGGGAAAGGAAGGAGGAGAGCCGGTTAGGCCTGGCCAACCTCAACACCAACAACAGTAACCGTCTGGCGGCCAAGCGCAGCTGCCCGGCTGCTTTTGACGTGAGTGGAACAGTCTAGAACCCGCATGACATAGCAGATCCTATGTACCAAACTTTGTACCAAAGGGGTTGCGATTGTGTATGTTTTGTGAAAATGTTGTATATTGTACTCATTTTTGTATTTATTTAACAGACACTTTTATCCAAAACAACATATGAAGAGTGCATATCGTTTTTTTTTTATGGTTGAACTTCTCCTCGACGTGCAGAGTCATCTCGTGTCTGACCACGTATCCTGCCTGTGTGTTTCCTCTGTTTAGGACAGTGCTAGCACAGGAAACCCTTCCAAGGTGAAGCCGTCCTACCAGACGTGTACAGACTGCCTCCGCCTGCCCCAGAGCCGCCGCTGCGAGCGCCCAGCCGGGGGCCGCCCCCACCGCCTTAACCCCGCCCGCCTCTGCAGCATCCCCACCATCTCCATCGACCCCCCGGGGACGCACTTCGCCCCCACGCCGACCCCTCTCTCCGCCCCGGCCCCGGCCCCTGCCCCGCCGGTGCCCCCCACCCTGTTGCAGCCCTGCGGGCGCCTGTGCTGCCCGGGGGCCCCCTGCGCCCTGCCTGCCCCGGTGGCGCGCCTGGAGGCCTACCGCCAGCGCCTGGTGTCGCCCATGAGCTGCGAGGAGCTGCCCCGCGACCGCTGCTCGCTGGAGACGGAGGACATGGACGAGCTGCAGGAGGAGGAGGAGGAGGAAGAGGAGGAGCCGGGCCGGGAGGCCGGCTGCGGAGCCGTGACTGAGCTCACCCTGCTGGAGCTGAGCCTGGAGGGGGAGAGAACCCCCGCGGCCGCCCCCGGGAAAGGGGTGGCGTTCCAGCTCGCCCTGGAGGAGATGCCCCCTGGCGGGGAAGCGGCGATGCTGCGTCGGGAAGCCCTGGCCACGCTGCAGAGGACACGCCTGGGGGCGGGCGTGGTGAGGCAGAGAGCAGAGCAGCTGGAGAGGCTGGCCAGCCTGGCCGCGGAGGGGCAGCTCTCGGCTGGGGCCCTGCCCGAGCAGATGGACGTGGGGCTGGGGGAGGGGGTGGGGGCGGGGGTGCTGGAGGATATGGAGGTGGAGGGAGATTTGGAGCTCCCCTCCGAGCCCCGGACCTCTTCCGCAACCGTCTCGGCCGAGGAGCACCCCCCCGCCCCGGTGACCTCCCCCCCAGGGGGCGCCACCTTCACCCGGACACCTCTCTCCTCTCCCCACGGCTCCTCCAGCCTCACTCGCAGCTCCAGCAGCGACAGCCTCCACAGCCTCCGCGGGGGCCAGCCCGGCCTGGTCCGCCAGCGGGCCCTGGAGATCGAGAGCCACATGAGGCTAGCCGGCCTCACCATGCCCTCCCGCCTCAAACGCTCCAGCTCCCTGGCCAAGCTGGGAGGCCTCACCTTCTCCACGGAGGATCTCACCCTGTCCGCCAGCTCCAGCTTCCCCCAAGACCCCCCGCCGGCCCCCACCCCGCCACCTGCCGCCCCTCCCTCCACCCCGGGGGAGCCCTCCCCCTCCCCGCCCCCCGCCGACTCTTCCTCCACCTCGGGGGAGCCCTCCCCGCCCCCCGCCGCTGCCCCCTGGAGGTGACTGAATGCTGGAACTTCCCCTCACACTCCCTGTCCCATCCCCCAGAAGACTGACCCCCCCCCCCCCCCATCAGGTCTCCTCCAGAGAGAACCAGGCTGGAGTGGGGGGGCGGAGGGGGGTCTACCAGGATGGCCCCCCCTCCTAGCAGAGACACACCTGGACTAAAAACTCCTGAAGGTAATGGGACGGTTGCCGGGAAGATAGAGCAGAACGTGACATAACTCCAACTTCCTGTTTCCTGTATGTGAATCGAGCCGACTGGTGGAGCTCAGCGAATGTGGACCAATGAGCGCACGTTTCCCATTCGTTCAATCACACAGCCCTCCGTGTCATTCGAGACTGTTGATCGGATAGGAAATCCTCTCTGGATCCATCGTCTCCCCGACTGCTTGCAGGTCACGGGGTGACCCCTTGTGACCCCTTGTGACCCCTGGGTGACCCCTGGGCCTTTCTGTGTGCGTGTGCCTCAACCACAGGCACCTCTGACAGTTTCAGTCCAAAGACCTGTTTTGTTGACCTGTCCCCTCCGTGTTGGGGCCTGCCGGACCACCTCCATCGAGGTACTTCATGTACTCACATCTTCAAGTGGTCAGTTTAGTCTTAACGTTCGTGTTACACAACTCATCCCCTCGTCGCACACGCATCGCGCATGTTATGGATGTTTGAAAGAGGGACAGAGAAGGGATGTTCTATAACAACATCCTCTTGTGTACTTTATTTGAATACAATCTTTATTATTTAATTTTTTTTCATATCCTTGAGATATTGTTTGGGTCATTCGCACAGACAGCTAGCTAGAGAGCGCGCTAGCTCTACTTTAGCCTCAGCTGGACTCACAAGCACTTAATGCTGTGTATCAGAGAGGAAGAATGGCTTTCGTCTCTGTTTATGATCCTCGAGGTTCTTTCAGAGTTGCTGTGAGCTGTGACTGTAGACTGGCCCACTGCGAGGCCTCATGGAAACTACTAATGGAAGCCAAACTCCTCTACCAGGTCTCACGCCTCCCATCTCAACAAATTTTCGACAGATCCCGACTCCCTGTGAAGCTTTTGCTGAACGCTAGGATTTCTTTTATTGGTGCACTCCTACAGCGTAGCTCAACTACGACCCGCCCCCTCCCAGGGTATGAGCCAATCACGTCAGACTTCCTGCTGTAATGTGTTGCCAAAGTGCCATGTGTCATGAGGCGAGGCCGCCTCAAACAACTTGTCTTGCGGTTGTTCACCAGATTTATTTGCTTAGTCACATGAGTTGCAGCAAAACAGCTTTCGAGCAAAGCACACACCTCAGCACACAGCGAACTTGTGTTAAATTAACACCATAAGAGACCAAGGAGAGGAGGAGGGGGCAGAACTAACACTACTTATCGGGTACAGCGTCTCCACTCTGCCCACCTGTACTGCATCTGAGCAACGCCTGTTTTTCTTGACACTGTGTTGTGGATAAAGTGGTGTTCCGGCGCTGTCTGTGAGCGGAACAGAGGATTAATGTGATTAGGCTCAAGCTGTTTGGGGCAGAGAGGAGACCAAGCTCTCTCTCTGACTCGTGACGCGGGCGGAACTGTGAACCGAGTCAGACAAGGACACCGAGACGCGGATGGAAACTCCCGGAAGAAGCGCTTGATTACCTGCGTGTGGAGATGTGATGTTATGTTTACAGCCGAAACGCAAACACCCAAGCTTAAGGCGGCCGTGACAGCCTCGTGAACCCTAACCCCTCCACGCCCTTCGAACGACGCTTCCCCAAATTCATTCTCATCCCTTTTTTTATTTTGTATTTATCAGTTGCGTTATTTATATTTTTACGAGTTCTTATTCTACAATACGGCACCTGATGCACGTCAGGTGGTCGAATCACTCAGTGCCAGCTTAAACGTTGATTGGTCCCAGGGTGTTTTGGTTTTGAGACTTTTAGTTTTGTTTTAATGAGCTGCACTGGGCATGTTCACTGTGCAGGGATGAAGTGGAGCTGGCTGGTGTGTGTGCAGGCACACGCATGACAGAGCTAGAACGCTTGTGAGCGCCGTGGGACGATGTGGACACTGGTACGGATGCAAAGGACTGGGAGGTGTCTTTAGCCATTCAGAAAACTCAACATGTCACTGATGCATATTCTATAATACAGTAGGTGAGACTGTGGATTGATTCAGTAATAATTCATATTTTGGCTTTGTATTGGTTGTGGAACACTGCTTCTAAAGCTGGTTGTTTTTTTTTTTTCTTGACTGGTATCTAACCCCCTCTCTCCTCCAAACCCAGACCCTTAGATCAGTCATTATGCTGGCTTTATTTAGTGTCAGCACTTCATTGGCCCCTCGCTGTCACATGACCCTCGCGGGGCTGTGAGGGGCAGGGCATAACAGGTTTACAGCACAACAGCCCTCTTATCCCCGAAGCATCACTGGGCCGACTCCAGACCCGGGACTCCCACCTTCGGCGTTGCTGTGACAACGCCTGCTTGGGTCTCTGGTCGGCCGAAGCCGACGCATCGTGCTCGCGACGGCGAAAGACGAAAAAAGACCCACCGGACGGAAAGTTCCGAAACCTTCCGCGTGTCCCGTCGTCGTCGGCAACGTCGCCGTCCGACCCTCCGATCCGACGCAATACGTTTCAGTCGTTTGCATAACATGTTTTGGATTTGTGTTGTGTTTCTGCATAAGTGCCTTAACCCCCCTGGCCTTGGGTCTGTTGCGCTGCACGGCGGCCTTAACAGACACACGAAAACGACACAGAAAACGAGTCAAGCCAAGGACTTCCCCTCTTATGCCACACATCAACACATCTGTCCCTGAAGGGCATGACCATGACACCCTTAAGCCCAGTACATCCACATAGACATATGCATACATAGACAAGACTCTCAAAGGACATAAGCTCTCACCCGCACACGTCATTGACAGCCATTCGTTTCTAGAATAGTGTATGTTTATCTCGATTGAACAGAGATGCATGTGGACTACCCGTTTATGAACTCTCAAACATCAAACCGACAATCCTACTGGACATTGTTCCTCAGAGAGAGAGAGAGAGGAATAGAGAAAATGACAGACAAGAAAAAGAAAAGAGGATAGACATACAGTCGTTTCAGGAGTCCCAGTTGCCATTGTTAAGTGTCTCCAGCGGGGAGGAGCTTGGTGAGACGTTTTGCAAACATGGCGTGAATGAGTGCCGGTCCTCCAACACAATCACATAAGGAGGAAATGTTTTGTTACATTGATTGTTTTTGATAATTCTTTTATTTCAGGGGGTTAAGTATTGTTTGCACTGTACTGTACATTTACAATGTTAATGTGTAAAGCACTTTTTTTTTCTCTCTTTTTTTATTGCATTTTGTCAAAATGTTGAGTCAATGTGTATCATGTAAGTAAAGCATTACTTGTCTGCATAATGTATTTACGTGGCGTGAAATGTTTCCTTATTCCGTTCATCAAGCTTGTGTGGGAGTCAACAGCTTATCTGTCCAGTCATGGGCTAACAACATGAGGTGGATGCAAGTCACACGCGTTAGGAGACACACAATAACACAACAGAGCTCACGGTTGTGTTGCACCGTATCGTTCCCAGTCGATGGATGACGTCAGGGTGTTCCAGTGACATGCACAAACACACAGAAGAACATGGAGGAACACACAGGCACATTATGAATGACAGGAGAGATCTGCGTGGGGAAATACAGAAACTCTTTTCGTCGTCTGTTTTGTTTCACAGGGCTGGACAGCAGATAGAAGCCTCTCAGTCCTCCCATAGAGCAGCAGTATCTGTCTGTGGGCCTCCTCACTAAGGCTTTATTGGCCAGACGCACAAGGCAGTGAGAAGTCTTATTGCATTAGTCAAATGAAGTCACTCTGACATCACGGGGGAGAGCACTGGGGACAGTGGCAGAGAGACTTCTAGCAGCAAATCGACTCTGTGGTACTGCAGGTCAACAAGCAGGCCAGCCAGGGGTGTCTACAAACTCGGGCTGGGGTAGGTAGTCTCTCTTTCTACCTCTGTGGTTTTCCTGTCCTCCTGATGACTCACAGCATTAGAGAGATTCAGCTAGCAGATCCTCTCACCTTCGTCTTTAGTCAGGAGGATTTTGAGAAGGGTACATTGCAAGAGGTGGGACAACGACAAATTCAGGAAACTTTTTGTTTTATTTGTAATGGGTTCCATCCAGGAAGCCCGAATGATCTTACTTTCCTTCGATTCGAAATCTAAATTCGAAGCCATACAGTGTATCTTGGGAAATCAATTGAAGGAGCTTGTCATTTGATGGTCTGTTTAAGCAATAGGTGCGCTCACGTGTTTGTCGGAGAACTGCATGTGCCTCCATTGTGTTTGTGAGCATTAGGGACAAGAAATAGACACTGAAGCATTCCATTCCACCCATGACAGTGAGGGTTCAGAGCTATATTAAACCCTCTCTGTCTGTACCTCTGTGGTGATGTCATCTACAACATTTAGCAAAGGCATTTGTTTAGTTATCTCTTTTAATGACCTTAGGTCAACCTGTGCCATGTTCTCTAGAACAAACTCTCTGTCTAAGGTTGATCCAGAGCCTTTCTATCCTTGGCCGGTCTTGAGCCTTTCTCTAACTCTGGAAGTTATGAGTCCTGGAAGTTGTGTCCTCGGTAATCCTGGTGATGTTTTCGTCTTAACAGCATCCTGTGTGAGGTCCTTCAGAGCTGCTAATAGTTTGCTGTTCTGAGAGTCACAAGCCTCCCATTAATGGTCAATGTTATTTGGAGAGTGAGAAAGGGAGAAAAATAGATGGAGAGGGAGAGACAGACAGTGAGAGGGAGGGAGGGCAGGAGGGAGGGGATGTGGGTAGTTATCACAAAAAGAGAGGGAGGTAGAGAGAGAGGGGAACAGAGAAACAGGAAGGGAGGGAGGGAAAGACACAAGGAGGGAGGAACAGAGAGACACATGGAGGGAGGAACAGAGAGAGAGACACAAGGAAGGAGGAACAGAGAGAGAGACAGAAGGAAGGAGGAACAGAGAGAGACAGAAGAGGGGAGGAACAGAGAGAGAGACAGAAGGAAGGAGGAACAGAGAGAGACAGAAGAAGGGAGGAACAGAGAGAGAGACAGAAGGAGAGGGAGTTAGGGGAGGGGATATTTGGGTGAGGCTCATCACAGCTGCAGTGCCAGCTGCTGCCATTATAAGACCCTGCACACATCCATCCCAGAATAACCCCTCAGATACAGCACTGTGGAGCCGTGCAGTGGCATACCACTGTAACATTATCTTATAGCTCCAACATCACCCCAGCTTTGGGGAAATAGAGGTTCGCTCAGCAACAATGTCTGTGTCGATGGTTCTCAATTGGGCTTGTTACGTTGTGAAGTTTTTGATTGACTGAAACTGAAGTCTTGTTTCTAAATATTTATTACATGTTCACAGGCCTTTCGAGTCAGCCAAGAGATTGATCTTATTATCCTCCATGAGACTGGATTGATTTAATCTAGGTTTGTATAGATATCGGTTCATGTATAAGTTTCTTAGGACAACCAAATAGATGAGTTTGGTGGAGAGAGAAAAAAA
This sequence comes from Hypomesus transpacificus, assembly GCF_021917145.1. Lineage (NCBI taxonomy): Eukaryota > Metazoa > Chordata > Actinopteri > Osmeriformes > Osmeridae > Hypomesus > Hypomesus transpacificus. The sequence goes on along the minus strand of NC_061081.1, from coordinate 13,122,179 downwards.
AAACCTTGACTAGCGAACACCTCTCAGCACCACTTAAGCCTGAAATAGCGTCGGCGGCTCGGAGCGGGATTAGAGAAGCCGGTTCAAGAGGTTCAATCACCTGTCTGTCCTCAATCACCTGGCACCCCGGGAACACATCAGATATCCCATTCAACCTTCAGTTTTCCTGTCAACATGTTTAAACTGTATCCACATGCTAACATCCACTAACACAATCATGTGATGGATTCGTTTAGCACACTCTTTCATCCAAAGCGACGCAAAGGGAAGGATTTGAGCTTGTAACCGCTTGTTTGTCAGTCAAATGCTCTGCTCTCCTGAGCTATACTCATCCCCTTAAGCCTCCTCTTAACAAATTCACAAACATCTTCCAACATCCATCAACAAATCTTTCATGGTGTTTGATATGTGAGTGGGATCTGTGATATCGTAATGGACATTGTCGTTTGTTTGCTAAACAATAATAATAACACTGTTCATTTAGCGGACACTTTTATCTGAAGGGCATCCAGTACAGGGGGATTTGAACCTGTGACCTCTTGATCTGCAGTCAAGTGCTCTAACCACTGAGCTACACCCTCACACATAGCTCCCACAACTACCGAGAACACGCGTGCCAATTCATACCCATTCAAAGCCTGTTGATCTTGCGGCCTCTTGCATAATCTCTCCAAGCTATCATGTCACATGTTGAAGCTGGGTCTATCGCACACACTTTCCAACAATCCAGTTCAAAGGCCACAGCCCTTGTGACTCTGATCCATGTTTCCAGACGGCCTTAATGTGGTCCCTGTTGTCAAAGCAAAGGTAAACACGGGATGGCTTTAGGAGGGAAGGACGCAGGACGGACGCGGTTAATGACCGCTCGTTCTGGGATGCTGACAGGCCTGTTGCGGCTGCTTGTGTAGATATGCGCAGAATGAATCGTTCGACTTCCAACCACGAGTCAACACGTCTTTGGTGTGTTTCTTGACTTGCTAACCCACTCCAATCAGGTACTGACATGCAAGAATGATATCACGTTATTGTCACGTTTCGTTCGGATCGACTCCAAATGGGTTGGTTTTGACCTTGGCAACTGGTGACTGATTCATTATCCTTGTTGTCTCATTTCCTCCCTAGTCCTCTGAGTCATTGGCTGCAGTAAGACTCGCTTTAATTATAGCCTAGCATTCCACACAGACAGAATGAGGAGGGACAGGGAGGTCAGAGAGAGGGTGGGAGGGGAAAAGAGGGATGGAAATAGAGAGAGTTTGGTGGAAGAGATAGAGACCTGGTGTTGGAGTGGGATAGGTTTGGCGCGAGGCCCTGTGTCGACTCAGACCTGTGCCACCATGATGCCTCACATTTATAAAGCTTGGTGGGTTTGTGCGCTGACCCGCTACTTGTGTCTCTCTGTGTTCTTCTCTCGTCACAGTGGGAGAGATAAACCATGGGCCAGAAGCAAGACAAGCCGTCGGAGAAGGAGGGAGACCCAGGCTGTGGCGGGCGGGGGCAGAGGGTGGCAGGATATGAGCCCTCGTCTGAGCCTGAAGACCAGGCCAGCAGCATTGACAGCACAGGGAGCACTGGGGGCAACGGAAGCACAGACTGGCTTAGCGTCTGCAGCCAAACAGAGCAGTTAGATGATCTCCCAGCCCCCCTGGCAGACACCCCTCGGGGGGAGCCAATGAGCCCTGCGCTGGGCTCGGAGGGGTGGGCGGCGGGGGAGGAGGGAGGGAGCGAGGGAGGGAACGGAGAGGGCAATGCTGTCACATGTAACGCTGAGCCAGAAACAACCCCGAGCCCAGAGGAGAGGAGACATCACTCGCAGCCCACCACACAGGAAGAGGAAGACGCAGAGAGTGAAACCATGGCCGAGAGTCGGAGCGGATCTGCCACGGGGGGGCGAGGGGCGAGGGAACCACAGACGGGTCACAGAGACGCCGGTAGAGACGGCGAACGGATGCTCGCGGCCAATCCCTCCGAGGAAGGGTTTGTGCCGGTGGAGAAAGACGCACCCCGGGTGCCGTCTGAGGGGGTCGGCCAGGACGCAGGGGGCAGGGAGAGGGGGTGTGAGACGAGAGGGCACCCTGGGAAGAAACCCCCTCAGGAGATGTCTGGTCAGCATGGTTCCGTTTCCCCCGGGGAACCTTCCATGGAGAAAAACCTTGGGCGTGTTGGAAGAAATCCAAGGCAAAGTCAGAACGGAATTCCGTCTCGGCAGGATGAACGTTGGACACACGCTGATGAGGTTGGGGACGCTTGTGATGGAATGGGGGTTCTGGATCATCTAGATAAAAGATCCTTACCCTCGTCCTCACACCTGACAGGTGACTCATTGATGAGGACAAGGGATGGGCGGGCACTGGACAATCATCAAGTCAGCGAAGGAAACACGAATCATGAGAGCGTGAATGATCACTTGGTCCGACTCAACATGGACGGTGAAACTGACAGACTCCCTGGCGACAACGTAACCACGGCCACCGCGCATCCCTTAAACGCTGCTGAGTGTGTCACTGAGAGAACCAATGTAGTCGGGGGTGACGTTGGCCTGTGTGCGAAGGTAGAGGAGGAGGAGCCCGGGTTCAAGATGGCGGCCGCCTCTTCCCCACCGAAGGTTCAGAGTCGCAGCGCTCCAGACAAGAAGAGGGGACCCTCAGAACGCGACACGTCTGCTCTCTCTCCGGCCTCCAAGCTACCACACCTCCAAACAGCCTTCTGCTCGATGGAGCAATGCAACTTGGCTCCCTCCCCTCCCCTCCCCCTGGCCGTCCCGGAGGACCTTGACAGAGAGCGACAGGTTGCCACCGTGCAGAGAGAGAGAGACTTTGTTTGTTTCAGCGCCGTCACCACCCTGCCACCCGTCAGTCACCTGTTGCCGGAGAGAGAGGCCCAGCCCAGCGGAGACACGGCTGATGTGCAGGCTGAGATGGAGTCCAACCCGGAGGGGAGGGCCAGGAAGAAGGGGCCTCCGCCGCCTGTACCCAAGAAGCCCAAAAACGCCTTCAGTAAGATGTGGGCGAAGCTTTCGGAAGAGAAGAAGAGCAAAGGAGGTGTTCACCCTCACAGGGAGAAGGAGAGAAGGAGGCAGGGTCAGCTGAACAGAGAGAACACCAGGGACCTATTCCTCCTCCCCTGCCAGGACACGTCTTCCGAGGGCAACGTGTCCCCAGATGTGGATCCTGTGGATGATTTCTCCCAGGGCAGAAGAGCAGCTCACAGAGAGGATCAGTACAGAAATATTATCGATTTTGACGCCTGGGCGCGTATGGTGAAACGCTCCAGGGATGAGGAGCTGAAAAACCTAGACATGTTGCAAGTGAGACCTCCCGTTGAAACGCGGGCCAAATCCAAGGGTCCACCTCCTCCCATACCTAAGAAACCCAAAAACCCATTTGCGTCTTCAGGTGCATTTCCAGGGTCAGAGGTCACAGCTGGCCTTACAGATGATGACCACCAGGAAGTGGAACCCGTCGTGTGGAGGACCAGGGCGGAGGACAACCTCCGACCTGACCGGGTCAGCTGGAGGGACTCATGTGACTGCGGCAACCGCCGAGAAGCGAGCGACGAAGAGGAGGGTAGCGATGGCGAGGCTGTGGAGGAGAGCGAGGTGTCTTGCTACAAGCCTGTGTCTGAGCTCATTAAGGAGACCAACCAGATGCACCAGAAGGTCAGACGTCACAGGGACTCGTTCAGAGGCCCAGACACCAGGCCCGACGGCGGGCCAAGCGAGCAGGGATCCAGTCTCAAGGTGTCCCAGATGAAGAAGACTTTCGACGCCACGAAGAAGCCCGCGGAGAGGCCACCAGAGTCCAAGCCTCCGCCCAAGAAAGGTAGAGGCTTTATTGACGTGCTCTCCTCTTTCTCCACTGTCGATCTCTCTCTCTCACTCTCTCCCTCACTCTCTCTCTCTCACTCACTCTCTCCCTCACTCTCTCTCTCTCCATCACTCTCTATCTATCTATCTCTCTATCTCTCTCAAACTCTCTATCTCTCTCATTCTCTCTCCCTCCCTTCTATCTCAGTTTTTCTTTTTGTCTTACTCTCTCATTTGCTCTCACTCTGTCTCTCTCTCTAAATATACACATAAATATAGATATATCAATCCCTGTATGTCCCTGCCTTACAGATACCACTGACACCTGAGAGCCCTGTGTTGTAAAGGAGCTATTTTTGTCACATTTCGCATTTAGGCACAACTGTTCAATGGCTCGGAACTGAAAACGTACAGTGCCCTCCAAAAGTATTGGAACAGTGAGGCGAATTCCTTTATTTTTGCTGTAGACTGAAAACATTTGGGCTTGACATCAAATAATGAACGTGAGACCAGAGATCAACGTTTCAGCTTTTATTTCCAGGTATTTACATCAGGATCTGATGCACAACTAAGAAAATATCACATTTTGTTTGAATCCACCCATTTGTCATGTGAGCAAAAGTATTGGAACAGATATACTTAAAACATATAAGTGAATAAGACTTAATATTTAGTTGCAAATCCTTTGCTTTCAATAACTGCAGCAAGTCTGTGACCCATTGACGTCACCAAACTTTTGCATTCTTCCTTTTTGATGCTTTCCCAGGCTTTCACTGCAGCCTCTTTCAGTTGTTGTTTGTTTTGTGGGGTTCCTCCCTTCAGTCTCCTCTTAAGCAGGTAAAATGCATGCTCTATAGGGTTTAAGTCTGGAGATTGACTTGGCCAGTCTAATACCTTCCATTTCTTGCCCCTGATGAACTCCTTTGTTGTTTTGGCAGTGTGTTTTGGGTCGTTATCTTGCTGCATGATGAAGGCTCTGCCAATCAGTTTGGTTGCATCTTTCCTTAAATTGGCAGACAAAATGTTTCTGTAGACTTCCGAGGTCATTTTGCTGCTGCCATCATGTGTTACATCCTCAATGAAGATTAATGAGCCCGTCCCAGAAGAAGCCATGCAAGCCCAAGCCATGACATTACCTCCACCGTGTTTCACAGATGAGCTTGTGTGTTTGGGATCATGAGCAGTTCCTTTCTTTCTCCAAACTTTAGCCTTTCCATCACTTTGGTAAAAGTTAATCTTTGTCTCATCAGTCCATAAAACTTTGTCCCAGAATTTTTGAGGTTCATCTCTGTACTTTTTGGCAATTTCCAGCCTGGCCTTCCTATTCTTCTTGCTAATGAGTGGTTTGCATCTTCTGGTGTAGCCCTTGTACTTTTGTTCAGGAAGTCTTCTGCGAACAGTAGATAGTGATACCTTCACTCCTGCCATCTGGAGGTTGTTGCTGATCTCACTAACAGTTGTTTTAGGGTCTTTCTTTACAGCTCTCACAATGTTTCTGTCATCAACTGCTGATGTTTTCCTTGGTCTACCTGTTCGACGTCTGTTACTTAGTACACCAGTAGTTTGCTTCTTCTTCAGGACATTCCAAATGGTTGTACTGGCTATGGCCAATGTTTCTGCAATGGCTCTGATTGATTTTCCATCTTCTCTAAGACTCACAATTGCTTGTTTTTCACCCAAAGACAGCGCTCTGGTTTTCATGTTGTTTTCACCTCTGAATACAGTCTGCATAGACAAAACCTATCTTACCCAATCTGAACCTGAGTGTAGACATTCAGTGGTATTTATTGATTGAATAATGTATGTAATAGGACACACCTGGGCAACAAAACACACCTGTCAGTCACATGTTCCAATACTTTTGCTCACGTGACAAATGGGTGGGTTCGAACAAAAAGGTGATATTTTCTAATTTGTGCATCAGATCCTGATGTAAATACCTGGAAATAAAAGCTGAAACGTTGATCTCTGGTTTCACATTCATCGTTTGATGTCAAGCCCAAATGTTTTCAGTCTACAGCAAAAATAAAGGAATTGGCCTCACTGTTCCAATACTTTTGGAGGGCACTGTACGTGGAATACATTTGAAAATAGACTTATAAGCACATTGGGGGAATCATCACAAGTGTACGTTTTAGCTAAGTTTAGTAATGTGCTCCTCTGTGCAGTTGATGTGATCGGAACTATATTACAGTAAGATAAGTGTATGTCCGTCATACACGCTCATACGGTAAAGATGAGATACTCAGTAATCACCACTTGAGGTCGCTTGAGCTCAGCAAAAAAACGGTTTTAAAAATCCTGGAACAGCAAGCAGTCTGGAGCAGTGGATGGCTTGATGCACTGTTGTTTTTATACGATTTTTTTTTTTTTTTTTTTAGTGTGTAGATATTTTACAAAAAATCAATGAGGTTATTTCAATTTTCACACTATTTTTTGAATATACATTTCTCCTATAACACTGAATAAATACAGTAATTTGCCCGTTGCAGGTGCAGAAACCTTAACATGAATATCACATTTAAAACACTGGGTTGCGGTTGTTCGAATAATGATTATGAATAAGAGTCATGATCATGATATGCATGGATATTTCCATTGTTTCATTTGAAATTAAGTCATTGTTGTGAAGTTGATTATAATTATTATTATTGTTTGTCTAATTTGTATTATCAGCATTTTATGAAAGTACTCATTATATGATTTTAGGATCCTGGGGATGCTAAGATCCTCATGCTTTAAATGATATAGGTGGGGATGAAACTGGGCGTTGCTTCCGGTTCATAGACTTGCAGTCAGGAGGGAAAGAACGGACAAACGATTGTTGAGAGAAGGGACATCCAAACGGATAAGGGATCACCTATATTCATGTTTTCAGATTGATTACCTCGCGTTTGAGTGAAAACCTTGCATAGATTTAGGAGGTAAGTAAAATTCACCGGTCTCGATTTTGCATTGAACATCTTGCGTGAACATCTTGCGTGTAGGGCTGCGCACCATTTAGCTAGCTGATATGAATGGGAGAAACCAGAAGAACCATGGATACAATCTGCACTTGCGTCATAATAGCTCACTGGCGGTGGTCTATTCTCCAAATGAGCGCAGCTAGCGTGTTAGTTGGCTTGCATACTATCCATCAACCTAGCTGTGTTTATATGGACCTTCGTGCAGAAATCTGGATTTTGACTTCTAGCCTAGGTTCATGTATGCTCATTGGCTGGTGAAGTATTTTCCCAAAAATGGCAAAGCACAAAGATAGCTAAGGAAATGGCTATCTAGCTATCATTAGCACATCGCTAGCTAGCAAGGGAGGCTAACTAGCAAGAAACACTACACAATTGCTTGTGTGACCGAGCCCATTGATTGTTTGTCTGCACATGCCACATTATTGCGTCCCAATCTATCGCCATTCATAACTTCATGTGTATCAATGGTAGAATTCGAGGAATCTATGGCATACACGTCACTTTCAATGGCCATTCATCTAACTGCTTTTGTAATTGCTCTTTGGCTATCAATGATGCCTACAATGATGTGCACTCAATGATGCTTTCTCACAAAGGTCATGAAATGATTAATTTGCGTCTTCTGGAGGAGCAGAGCTCACTGGTGCTAGAGGCCAGTAATATTAACCAGCTGTTCAGAGATTAGATAGATTGTGCATTAGATCTGTTAGATTTGCCCATTGTACCGTCATTCTGCAATTTATGAGTTTGTAAGATGCTGCGGAACTGACACAATAATACCCAAATCTGGAATCCCAGCTGTGTTCCTAAACATAGATATCTCAGTGACCTAATCAATAGCTAATGTTCAGGCGGACACAAGAAATCTGTGTCAACCTAGACAAGTGTCCACTGAAGCACATTTTTTTAGACAAACGTGAAACTGCTCAAACCATAGACCTCATGGCTTGTTCTCCTTAACGTTGGTGGTTGATGTCAAGACAGCTTGGCTGAAGAGCCCCTGTCATGTCATATACCATGTTGAGGGGGGGAAAGTAGGTCAGCATGTGGAAACTAATAACCCATGCGCTGAATAGAGCAGGAGAACATCGCAGACCAGGAGGGCTCTGTGCGAAAGCCTCGTCAGTGGCCCAAATCAGCCACCGAGCCGCAAAACCATCAAAAGAACAAACTGTTCCGGTCCGCCATTCACAGAGTGTGTCAGTGCAGGACGCCAGACCCGGGACCTGTTCAGCCCTCTGGATCATGTAGAACTAATGCAGTGTGTTTTTTCAGCAGACGCTTTCACCCAAAGCGATGTACAGGGGGGATTTGAACATGAAACTTCTTGATTTGCGGGTCAAACAGTACCACTAAGCTACATCCTCTATTGTCCATCACCATGGATGGTGTAATCTGATCCTCGGACCAGATCTTCTACACTTTAACACCCGTTGTCACCGGGAATAGCTCAGGGGTAGAGCATTTAACTGCAGATCGTTTTGAATCCTCCCACCCTGTGTTGCTTTGGATAAAAGCGTCTGCTCCATTATTATTAAAACTATATAAGCATTCTGACCCCAGTCAGAAGAACCTCCAGCTACATCCTGAGCTGGTAATGCAGCCTTGACTGAGTGTTTCGGATGGATCCGAATAGCCTGTGCCCTCTGCTGAAAGATTTCACCCAGGGGGATATCTGAGTGGTGAGAGGGGCCTGGTTCAGAAACAACACCCTGGCCTCTACTGTGGAGAGGAGAAGGAAGGATAAGGGAGGGGAAGACAGGGGAAGGGAGGAGAAGGGAGGAGAGGAGAAGAGAAGGGAGGAGAGGAGAACGGAGGAGAGGAGGAGAAGGGAGCAGGAGAGGAAAGCAGCAATGAGCTCTAAATGCTCTCTGAACATATCTGAGCTCGAGTAATCAGTGTCGAGGTCTGCAGTCATGGCAGGAGGTGGGTAGTGGGCGTGCTTCAGCACAGCTGCTAGAATGTCACACAGAACCTCCACTTCTCATTCACACAACTTCGATGGAACGACGGAACAGCACGGTGATATGTCCCAGCTCCCTGAAAACGCCCCTGATTGAAACCCATTTATTAAACCACTGTAGACAGGCCATTCTCACATTCTTTGCTGAACAAGGCTGAACGACAGGCAATTTGTAATAATTTATGTAATTTATTTAGCAGATGCTTTTATCTAAATCGATGTGTGGGGGGGTTGGGAAGGGGTGTTTTGAACCTGCAAACTTGTGATCTGCAGTCAAGTCAACGGCTGGGGGTTGGGTGCTTGTTGCCATGTGAAGGGCAGATCGGAGTTTCGTCTCCACTTCCTGCAGATGGTCCTCTTCTGCTTCGACAGGAAACAGTCAGCAAAAGATGACCACGCTATGTTGGACTGTGCAGTGGTTAGCTGCTATTGGGACGTGAGCCTGTTAAGTGGTATCGGTGTCATTTGGGTCGAGAGTCTGAGTGGACGAAGACCATGAACACGAGCCAAGCCTCTCCTGTTATACCAGCCCCACCATCTCAGCCTCTCCTCTGGTCCAGCGTCTCCTGGTCCAGCCTCTCCTGGTCCAGCCTCTCCAGGTCCAGTCCCACCCCGGTTCGGGTTTGCTCGCTCGGACTCGGGGCATGCCGACGCAAACGGCGGCCTTGTAAACCAGTCTAGCAAGGAGGAGAGATGTGCTGTGAACACCCTGGGTAATCAGATACCAGCCTGCAAAAAACGGAGGGGGGGGGGGGGGGGGGGGGGGGGGGGTAGGCTTGTGGTGGTGGTGAAAGGGGGGGGGGGGGTGATGGTGAGGCAACTTTATCCTCTTGTCAGGGCCAGCTGGACTGTGGAGTAAATCTAGTTTTGTGAGACTTCCCAGGGACATTCACTTAGTCCTGCGTAAGTGTCCCAGTGTGTGCTGTAGTCATCTGAATGATGTCATGGACAGGCAGGCAGAACCACTGTGGTTTCGTAAGTGGAAACGCCAGCCCTGAATAACGCTGAACTTAGTTGTAATTATGACACCTTTCTCTCTTCTCTCTCCTCCTTCTCCCGATTCCATCCCTCTCTTTCTTTTCTTTTTCTTTCTTCTCTCTCTCTGATGGCAGACATGTTCAGGCGAGTCGTGCGACAGAGTAAGTTCCGTCACGTCTTCGGCCAGGCGGTGAAGAACGACCAGTGCTATGACGACATCCGCGTCTCCCGGGTCACATGGGACAGCTCGTTTTGCGCCGTCAACCCCAAGTTCGTCGCCCTCATCATCGAGGCCAGCGGGGGCGGGGCCTTCCTCGTCCTCCCTCTACAGAAGGTGACCGCCGCCGTCGGGCGTCTCTGTTTGTGTCCTCTTCCTCCTCTTCCTCCTATCCCTCTTCTCCTCTCCTTCCTGTGTTCCTCCTCTCTATCAAACGAGAGGATGATACTCCATTTGGTTTGTTCGTCCATGCTAACACTCCACGTTCAGTAACGTTATCTGTGAGAGATTACGGAAGAAAATGTAGTAGCCAAAAGAAAGAAAGAGAGAGAGAGAAATACAGCAATGCTCTCATCGTTATGGCTTTAGAGAGCAAGCAGCTTGTCTGCAGGGAGAAGCGTGCGTGCTGCAACAGCCTGTGTTTTCTCTTCCTCCTCCCCTCCCCTAGCCCGCCTACTGTCAGCAGACATGACCATATATGGAGGTCCAGTTCTTTGCATGTCAGCCGAGAGGACCATTTCCTCTCCCTCCCCATTGGCTGAATTCATGTGTTGCCTAGTGGATTCTGGGACAGAGGGTTGAATTTTTGAGAGGGAATCTTTCCTCGTGAAACCTTTTCTTTTCGTGTGTCTTCTCCCAGCAAAAAAAAATGAGGATGTAATCCAAGATACTTCATTCAGTGTTTTTATGTCTTTAAAATTTTTTTCGTCCTGAGAAATACAGAGGAAGTTTCAATAGTGACACAATTTGGATTGACCAGTTGGATTCCTGTTTCCATGACACTGCCCCGTGTTACAGCGTGGTGCCGGTGTGAACCACAGACGATTCATGGCCTTTAATCAGTGTGATATTACAGCTTTTTCATGCCCCGCCCACTATCAGGCTTGCCTGGCTGACCCTGGGACACTGACTGGGGGAGGGGCAGACACAATTAGGCCACATGGTTGATCAGTAAATATAAGCTACTGTATAGCACATGATTTTCCAGGTAGTGTGGCAACAACAGAAGCTGAACTACAAGGTTTTGCAGATCTGAAGCTGGATGATGATGAAGATGATCATAATAATAATGTATTAATTAAGCAGAGGTTTTTATCGGATTTGAACCTGCGACCTCTCACAATGCACTAGTGCTGAGCTATACCCAAATCCTAGAAGACTCCCCATATAATTGGCACCAGTTTGCCATAATATTAACATGAGTCATTTTGACATGCATTATGTGGGACTGATGAAAATGCTGACTGGGTTGGTTGGATGCTCCTGGGTCGGTTGGATGCTCCTGGGTCGGTTGGATGCTCCTGGGTCGGTTGGATGCGCCTGGGTTGGTGCTCTCAAACATCTGGTGGAACATCTGTTTCTGTCACTCACCCTGGACTCTAGCTACGCTGCTACACAAGCTACCATGGAGCTACGACATAGCAACATTTACAGTAACAACATCATAGTTATACATTACAGTAAAGTTACAATAACTACCATGTAACTACATAACGATACCAATAGTAACATTGTAGGTACATAGTACCGATTAATTACATAGTGCCATGGTCATTATATTTACAACAAGGTCTAATGAATGTCATTACAAAAGAGTGAGAAGGCACGTTATGGGTATCAGGCTGGGGTATCAGGCTGGGATATACGGTTGGGGTATACGGTTGGGGTATAAGCCAGGCAACGCCTGTAGAGGTGTGAGTTTGAATGTAGTGTATCTGTCAATAGCATATAGCTTTGTGCCTGCAGTCCTCTGGCCTGTATGATTAGCCTAGTTAGTGACCTGTCTTCAACCCCTAACTCTTCTCTCTCCATCCCTCTCTCTCTATCGATATATCTGTCATTGTTTCGCTCAGTCTCCCATCTAGGGGTGTCACGATACCAAAAATTCAGTAGTCGGTGCCAATACCATTAAAATAACACGATTCTCGATGCCAATTTCGATACCATGGTAAAAAAAAAATAGGATTGTCTAAGATTCCATGTAGGCTACTTGAACCATGAACTTCTTTAAAATATTTGAAAAATAGCAAAATGTCATACAAAGACATACAAAACATGTGCAATAGAGCATAGCACAACATAATAACGTGCAATTAAGCCATTCAGCTAACAAGATGAACATGACATGAGTTTACCTTCTAAGCTATGGGCTAACGTTAAAAACAGCTAACCTAAACTATGTACATAAGCCATTGTAACACACGTGCCCACCATCTCAAACATCATGTAACGTGTATTTTAGTATGACAGATTAAACAAACAGAAAAAGAGCATTCTTTGGATGTATTCAGAATTTCGCCGCGACTTCAACGAACATTGATTTATTTTGTATGATGCCAGATGTTCGCATCGGTGCTGCGCCTCTTCTGGAACTGTATCAAAACTTGCCTTGAATTCTTTAAACAAATCCAGATGACGATCTTTCAGGTGCTTAGCTAAATTGGAAGTATTCCCCCTTGGTCTGAAGACTGCGGTAGCATTTTTTGCATAATGGCTTCTGCGGATTAATTATAACGCCACGGTCATCTGCCTCAAACACAAACTACTTTTTTTGCCTTTCTTGTCAACAAGTCGAAGCGGGGCGATCGCTAAAGCAGCAGTTGTTATCTTGTTTTTCTTAATGTAAACGTTGACTGAACACTCCTGAAGGCGCAGCACCGATGCTAACATCTGGCATCGGCGCTCACGGTACTTACGGTGCTTCAAAAAAATGGGCATCGTCGGTGTTTTGTTATTTTAGCATCGGAAGGTACCGTAAGTATCGGTTCTCGTGACATCCCTACTCCCATCCTCTCTCAAACCTTTTCTATCTCTCTTTATCCCTCTGTCTCCTGTTCTCTCTCTCTTCCTCTACAAGTATTTGTATCTTTCTTTTCCTTCGTTTTAATCACTTTTCAACCCCCTCTTGCTGTCACACTTTTGCTCTCTCTCTCTTGCTTTTCTCTCTCTCTCTCTCTCTCTCTCTCTCTCTCTCTCTCTCTCTCTCTCTCTCTCTCACGCTCTCTCTTACACTCCCTCTCCCTGAGGTGATATTTACAGGAAAAAATTTGTTCATTTATTTTGGATTTATCTTGATGCTGTTGACGTAGCACTGTAAACTATGTGCCAGCTGCTCGTCAGTATCTTCCCTAGGAGAACGGTGAGGTTGATTGGAGCTTAATATGAGGGGTCGCTTCTGAACAAACGGGTTTTAACAAGGCTGTTATAAAGTTAGTTCTATAATCATGTCCCTTAACAGCCAGGTAGGCTGAAGTTATCCAGCTAGTCAGGTTAGTGTGTCCTATCTTACACGTAAGAAAACAAATATTCATTTTGCATATGCTTTTATCCAAACGACGTCGTCGACGTGCAGTCACTCGGTCTGCCTCTGATCTACACCCTTCATTCTAACTCTGGGGAAGAAGAGATAGTGAACAGAGCAGCAGCCGAGTGTTAGTGTTCATCCTAAATACTACATGTCTGCTGAAAGCCTTGGACAAACAGAGCCCCCCCCCCCCACAATATCTCCCCTCTACTCCCTCCCTCCCCTCCAGCCCCTTCCTCCCCTCCAGCCCCTGTCCTCTTCACTTTGGGAGCAGAAATCAAAATGACTGTTCTTGCCCTCCCTCCTGGCTAGTTGTTACCGTGACAACTGAGGTAATGGCAGGGAGTGTAGCCCCATGGGGCGTGTGATCAGATAGCTTCCCCCTCCCTTCTCCCCCTCACTGCCCCTCCCCATTCCCCTTCCCCTCCCCACTGCATTTCATAAACAATCCTGGTGCTTCCTGCTATGTGTATTGATTACAATGGTGTGATGGGGGGAGAGAGAGAGAGGGGTGGAGAGAGAGAGAATGAGCGAGGGGGGGTTGAGAGACAAGTACAAGTTTTGGGGGGAGAACGCCAAGCTCAGCAACTATTTGCTGCGGACGAAAATGCTGGGTTCTCTTCTGAAGACGTCGGGCTGCTATCAGGTGGCCTGGCACACATGCCACAGCTCTGACTCTGAGAGTTAAAAGCAGACCTCTATCAGTGTGAAATGTAGAGATGCTGAGGTCACTGACATCACCACAGGCCCAACAACTCGTGAACAGAGGAAGAGAGAGAGTGGGGGTAGAGGAACGGAAGGGGAGGGGGGGGAGGAACACAGAGAGAAAGAGAGAGCGTGGGGGACAGAAAGAGAGAGAGGGGGGGGGGGGTGGCTAACACAAAGGCCCGGAGTGAATTCAGGCAGAAGGTTGAGACCTGCTTTGCCTGCCTGCCTGTCTGTCTGTCTGCCCTCCTCTTTGCCCTCTCTGTCTGCCTGCCTGCCTGTCTGTCTGCCCTCCTCTTTGCCCTCTCTGTCTGCCTGCCTGCCTGTCTGTCTGCCCTCCTCTTTGCCCTCTCTGTCTGCCTGCCTGTCTGTCTGCCCTCCTCTTTGCCCTCTCTGTCTGTCTGCCCTTCTCTTTGCCCTCTCTGTCTGTCTGTCTGTCTGTCTGTCTGTCTGTCTGTCTGTCTGTCTGTCTGTCTGTCTGTCTGCCTCTACCCGTCTGTCAGACAGGATTACCCAGAGAGCATAAAGGAGTGTCCCTGGCCTGTCCTCATCTGTCATTGATCCGGGGGACAACCAGAGGTCACTGCTTGACCTCTGGGTGCATGATGTCATCTGGACGAGCACTGATTGGCTGATTTAGCTTTTGTTGGGAATTGCAGCCCGTCCACGCTTTTAAAAATGCTTTTAAATGTTTAATCCGGTGTGAGGGGTGACGCTTGGTCAAGAAAGAGGTGAAGAAAAGTGATTGTGGAGACGAGCGTTATCTCCATGAACTCAGGACCAGCACCATATGTTCAGACGGACATGGTGGCTAAAGTGACATGAATAAGCATCTCTATGGACTTCACCTTCTCCACCAGCTGGTTCTACCAAGCCGTCCTCAAGTCCCCCCTCTCTCTCTCTCTCTCTCACCAGCCCCCCCCCCCCCCCTTCATTATCTCTTTCCAGTCCTCCCACTCACCTTCTGCCTGTCTGTCTGTCCACAAACTGGTCGCATAGACAAGACCTACCACACTAACCTGTTTCTCTCTCTCTCTCCCCCCAGACTGGTCGCATAGACAAGACCTACCACACTAACCTGTTTCTCTCTCTCTCTCTCCCCCCAGACTGGTCGCATAGACAAGACCTACCCCACCGTCTGTGGTCACACGGGGCCTGTGCTGGACATTGACTGGTGCCCTCACAACGACCACGTCATCGCCAGCGGCTCGGAGGACTGCACTGTCATGGTACGGACCTGAGGGGCCCTTTCACCTCGAGGGCCGGTTTGAGTTATTTTAGTTTGAATAGCTTTTTCCCCCACAAGCACTGCCACAGAAGGCTTCATATGCCCACAGTTCAAGCACAGAGGAAAATTAATCCCCCCCAAAAAAATATAGAAACATTTTAACATTTTATTTAAAACCGTAGGAGCCGTTTAGTATGGGGTTAACTGGTCCTAAGTGGTTCAGTGTGAGAACACTGAGTGAGAGTTGTAATTCTACCGCCTCCGCTGGTGAGTTACACAGGCTCTGTGTGTCTTCAAGACAGAAATCAGATACTTGGATAGAATGACCTCACCCGACCAACCCCATGAAAGGTTGTGCTATTTAGACGTATTTGGTCTTCTGAAATGCACATGGATAAATGCACACTGCCCGGGCCCGATCAGCAGCACATCGGCCTGAGCTGGAGAACACGTCAACTAAACAAGTTCATAAAACAATCTTGGCTAAGTATTATTTGTTATGACTGCATAAGTAGATATTGTAATCTGCATATGTGGATGTTGCCGTTAATGGATAAAACCTTATTTAACTCAAACTCTTAAGTCATTATTTACATGAAGGCCTTTCTTAGGAAGTGATGACCAGTGATGATATCAACTGCTGTGTAGGTCAAGTCTTTCATTTCAATCCTGTGAAAACACAGGCATGTTGTCATGCCAACTTGATTCTTCTCTTACTGTTCTGATGGGGCCTTTCCCCCTGAGAAGCACCCTGCTTCCCTCTGCAGGCTGCTCCTAGCCAATGCACCCTGTTCACACAGTGCCAAGTGTAATGTAGGCTAATGCATTCATTTATCAGACGATTTCATCCAAAGCAATTAGCAGAGCGAGATTTGAACCTTGATATGCAGTCAAAAGCTCTACCATGGAGCTATTACCCATAGGCCCTCCCATCCTGTATAGGGCTGATAATGAGTGATATTGTGGGTTGTACGTCTAAAGGTATGACTTGATGACATCCCAGAAAGGTTTTCCTCTGGTGTTTTGTTGAATTTTTTTTTTCAAGATACTGTGTGTGTGTGTCCAGGTGTGGCAGATCCCTGAGAACGGCCTGACCGTTGCCCTGTCGGAGCCGGTGGTCGTGCTGGAGGGACACTCCAAGAGGGTTGGCATCGTAACCTGGCACCCCACCGCCCGCAACGTACTCCTCAGTGCAGGTAGGGGCCCCACCAGACTCCCATACCCCTGGTCCTGATCCTACGTCGGTCCTTGGTTACGATACTATACGATTAACTTTATTGTCCCGCTCAGGGAAATTTGTCTTGGACTCTGTGGTGCGTCATGAAATGCCTTGTCAGTCACAATGACGACAAACAATACATCCTCAGCCAAACAGCATCAACAGTTACTTAACAGTATTGCACATATCCCATAACATAACACATACATACACCTCATAATAATACATGCTAAAAGATCACCGTAATAAAGGCACTCTAACATTTATACATAGACTTTAGCCTCAAGCAGCATTGAGAAATGTAATGCAAGTTGGAACAAATGAGCTCTTAAAACTCTTGTTGATGCTAACCCCGTTGATGCTAACTCTTGTTGATGCTAACCCTGTTGATGCTAACTCCGTTGATGCTAACCCCCCTCCCTCCCTCCTTCCCCTCAGGCTGCGACAACCAGATCATCGTGTGGAACGTGGGCACGGGCGAGGCCATGATCACGCTGGAGGACATGCACCCCGACGTGATCTTCAGCGCCTGCTGGAGTCGCAACGGCAGCCTCATCTGCACCGCCTGCAAGGACAAGAAGGTCCGCGTCATCGACCCGCGCAAGGAGAAGCTGGTGGCGGTGAGCGGCCATGTTTGTTACCGACGTGGCACTGGCGTGCCTTGCAGACAGACACGCACAGACGGATGAACGCACGGAGACGCCAAGCGGAGACGCACACGTGCAGATCCACACACAGACACAGTCCACCTAGACAAAACACACACTGTCAGCCGCTGTTTCAAGGCCGTGCTGTCTCTCTTCCAGGAGAAGGACAAAGCCCACGAGGGGGCTCGACCAATGAGAGCCATCTTCCTCGCCGACGGCAACATCTTCACCACCGGCTTCAGCCGCATGAGCGAGCGGCAGCTGGCCCTGTGGAACCCTGTAGGTCTCTCACACACACGCACTATCCTTAACCCTGTCGGTCTAACCCTGTCTCACACACACACACACTATCCTTAACCCTGTCGGTCTAACCCTGTCTCACACACACACGCACTATCCTTAACCCTGTTGGTCCCCTCACCATGCATAGACAACACACACTAACCCTCGCTACCTCACCACACACACACACACACACAAAAGCAGACAGATCTTACCAGACCACAATCCTCCTCCTCTGCTATCAGAAAAGCATGGATGAGCCGATATCAGTCCACGAGATGGACACCAGCAACGGAGTCCTCCTGCCCTTCTACGACCCAGACACCAACGTGGTCTACCTGTGTGGCAAGGTATGTCTGCTGCTGGCTCCGCCCCCCTCAGCAGGGATGTCCCCTTTGGCAGAATTGGCTTTCCTCTGGTAGTTTAATAACAAAAGATTAAGAAGAACTGAGGATCTGAAGTGTAGGATCAGGACACTCACCCGAGCTGACGTTCTCTTCTTTCTCTCCTCTCCAACCCTCTCCACGTCTCTCTCTCTCTGTCTGTCTTTCTCTCTTTGTCTGTCTCTCTCTTTGTCTGTCTGTCTATCTCTCTTTGTCTGTATCTGTCTCTTTTTCTCTCTCTTTTCCTTCTCTTCTACCGCTCCATATTTCTCCCCCGTCTCCTTCCATCTCCTTGTCTCTCTCTCTCCCATTTCCCTATTCCTTTCCCTCCCTATCCATCGTTCGTCCTCTCCCCCTGCAGGGCGACAGCAGCATCCGCTACTTTGAGATCACGGACGAGGCTCCGTTCGTGCACTACCTCAACACCTTCAGCAGCAAGGAGCCTCAGCGAGGAATGGGGTACATGCCCAAGAGAGGTCTGGACGTCAACAAATGCGAGATCGCCAGGTACTCGAAGCATTCTAGACTAGAGAGAATCGGATGTTTATACTCATTTGGTCCACTAGAGGGCGATGGGGATCGAATGTGTCTGGGTTAAGAGCATTTGACTGCAGAACAAGAGGTCAAATCCTTCCTGTTCTATATGCACTTTGGACAAAAGAATGTGCTAATTGAATACTTGAATCTTTTTTTTCTAAAGACTCAGGAATTTCAGCTTTCATTATATAGTAGAGTGACAGGACATTTCGGGGGAAAGAGGGGGGGGGGGCAAACAGGAAATGACACGGGGTGGAATCGAACCCATTCCCCTGCCTTCAATGAAGATGTATACTTTTATGTGTTTCCTGTAGGTTTTATAAACTGCATGAGAGAAAGTGTGAGCCGATCATCATGACTGTTCCACGGAAGGTTGGTCATTTTCCTGTTCTTGTTACCAGACGTTAACTGCAACATCAAACCTGATTCAAATGTAACAGGACTTTAATGACACAGTATAATATTCCCAAAATAGACCTGTACCGTCTGACTCCTTGTGCTCTCTCTTTCTCGCTTCCTCTCCCTCGCTCACCATCTCCTTCCGCCTCTCACTCTCTCTCCCTCCATCCTCTCTCCTCCACCTCCATCCTCTCTCCTCCACACACACACGCACGCAGTCGGACCTGTTCCAGGACGACCTGTACCCGGACACGGCGGGGCCGGACTGCGCCCTGGAGGCGGAGGAGTGGTTTGACGGGAAGAACGGCGAGCCCATCCTCATCTCCCTGAAGAACGGCTACGCGCCCGGCAAGAACCGGGACCTGAAGGTGGTCAAGAAGAACGTTCTGGAGAGCAAACCGGCTACTAAAGCAGAGCACACCTCACCGGCCCAGAAACAGGCCTCTCCACAGCCCTCAATAGTAAGTAGGAGTGGGACTAGACAGGTTGACAAGCCCATCGCATTTACAGGGAAGGCTAGCTTGAGAGAAATAACACAGTACTACAGCAGATGTGGATGACTGTAGGAAGGAGCGATGCTAAGTGTTTTCAGATTGATTTAGTATTTGTAAGTGGAGACAAGTTGTGAGATGTGTGTCTGAGGGTGCTGACGATGTGTTGTGAGTGTGGTGGTGATGATGGTGGTGGTGATGATGATGGTGGTGGTGATGGTGATGATGATGATGGTGATGATGATGATGATGATGATGATGGTAGTGGTGGTGGTGATTATGATGATGGTGATGATGGTGGTGGTGATGATGATGGTGTCCTCCCTGGTTACCTCCCTACAGAAAAACGAGGGTAAGATGGAGGAGCTGCTCCGAGAGGTCAAGTCTCTGCGCGACCTCGTGACCCTACAGGATCGCAGAATCGCCAAACTGGAGGACCAGGTCTCCAAGGTCGCCATGTAGGAAACCCCACCCCCACCACCCCCCCCCCCCCCCTTCTCAGGACCAATCCTCGGTTTGGAGAGAGTCACGTGGGCGGGGCCAGTCACTGCCAAATTGAAAATTCGGCTTCATCATTCCGCTTGGTGTTTTCCCAGTGACAATCCCAAGGACACATTCCAAGACGTTTTTTTTCTCTGTCGTCATGCCAACCCTCTCACTCCTCCCTCTTAAAACACTGACAAAGAAAAAAAAACTCTTGCGATCCATCGTCCACCTTTTTACCGGGGATAAAACGTATAACTGCCATTTTTGTTGATGGTTTTGTTGAAGTCTTAATTATTTTGGGGGGTTTTGTTATTGTTTGAAATTGTGGTCAAGGACATTCTGATTGTGAAGTTTGTACTTGCTGCGATAATATCAATGATTTTATGTAACCATCAGTATTGCCATATTCCCTTGATTTTCGTGCTGCCAAATTTAAACGGTGTGTGTGTGTGTGTGCGCGCGTGTCCATGCACTCCTACACCCTTCATTTCTTTGTGTGTCTTCTCTCTCCTGTTGTACATTCCACAGGCTCTCATAGAAATGAATTAGTCAACAAGAAGAGCTGTTTTTTTTTTTTTGTTCTCTCTCTCTCTCCAAACTATAGCTGTTACACTGTTGCTGACGAGTGAGAAACACGATTTTCTGCCCACAGCTCGTGTTCATAAGCATCAGGTGGGTGAATGTGAAGGGGCTCCTTCGGCTACTTTTAGCACCTGCTCTTTACGGGCTTTAGATTTTAACTGTGGGGGGTGGGGAGGGAGGGAGGGTGGGGCGGGGAGGGCGTTTTGGAGGCGGTTCGGAGAACCGTGGCGCTCTGGTGTAAATGTTGTGTAAATGTAGTGGTGCCTCTGTCACTCTGTGACTGGTATTAAGGGTCAAACTGAGGTAGGACTCCCTGCTGTCTGTGAAGGGACCACTCTCTCAGCACCTGTTTCACTGAACCCTCTGACAAATAGTCCTGTGCATGCAATAAAGATTTTACTCATGCAGATGTCTTCTCCACAATAAATCCCTTTGTTCTGACTTCTCTCTCTTTGAATGACTGTTTTGTGTGTGGTTTTAAAAGGACCGTGGTCAGTGTATCTTCTAGCTAACCAAAATCCCACCAGTTTAACGAGCAGACTGTTGTTTAAAAGAACTGCTTTAATGAGCAGGAAGACTGTTTTCATACAGGCTGTTTCTAAGGACAAATTTGTACATGTTATCACGAGACCCATTACTATGGCGTGTAAAAGGATACTCCGTGAGGAGAGATGTTCTTAGCTCCCAGCAGTGTCGCATCCAGATGTGCTGTCAAAACAAACATTAAAAGCACGTAGCCACGGTTGTCGTTGCCATGGTGAGCCTATAAAATGGGCCTCTCTGCTCCTGACTTCCTGTCCAGACTGACAGAGGCTGAGGGCCCCTAGAGGCTAGACTCGTACTAGCCATGCTGAGGGTCTCTGATAGGCTGTCTCTAGAGGCTAAGCCATGCTGAGGGTCTCTGATAGGCTGTCTCTAGAGGCTAAGCCATGCTGAGGGTCTCTGATAGGCTGTCTCTAGAGGCTATAGGCCTCTGACAGGCTGGTGTTACAGTATGCAGGCCTCTGCTCTGGAGCCAGAGGGTTGGTGATAGGCTGGCTCTGTAGCTGCCAGACTTCAGACACCAGTGAACTAGCTAGATGGGGGTGATGACAAAAGAAGATGAGAGCAGATATACACTGAAGCATTTACTAGCTAGTCAGGATGGAGTCCTTTAACAAGCAGATAAGTTCTTAGCTGGTCATTTGTTTACTTACGTGAGAGTTTTCTAGAAAGGCTTTAGCCCGTTTCTTCCTCATTCTTGTTTGACAACGCCTTCTGCCTCTCTCTTCCCCCCCTATCTCGACCACCCACAAATTAAACCCCTTAGCCGGGAAAAACGCCAGTTTGAAGGTCACTGTGTGGGATAAATCACCTCTTTTGTCTATTTTGTCTGAAGCTTGTCTGCTTTTATCTGGTACCATGTCCGTGTCAGAATCTCTTGCCAAAACATTTTCAGGCGTCGTGTTTGGCCCTCAGTTCTCTATTATCAGTGGTTATCTGAATAGATAAGACGTTGTTGTGCAGAAATGTGCAGTAATGTTCAGAGGAGAAGATTTGTCCCTTGGTGTCTGTCACACAGGGCTCCCTCTGTGCTGTGCCACAGTTTAGCTTGTTTAAACCTTTCGGAAGATTTTTTAATTTATTTTTATAATTTTACCTTTCAAAAGAAATTCATGGACATGCAAAAGTTTCTATTGTTTCTATGTTTTATTTGTTGTTGGAAGAACTAGGTTCTGTTTTGTTTGGAGAACAGTCCTTTACAGGGTTATGAAGCTGTGAAATACATAAAAGACAAGCTGGAAACCAGTCCTGAAGTAGAGGTGCACGATGCACCCTGAATTAATAAGCATGTTTCCATCAGACTCCATGTTCTGTGTCCTCTTTCACATCCTAAATGGTATCATTGCCATCAGAAAGGGACTCACTTTCCAAGCGCTTTCTGTGTTGTCAATGGGTGGGTGGGTGAGAGGTGACAAGCTAACGTCCTGTGCTACAGCAACCACTCGCCAAGCATCTCACCCAGGATGACTCATCAGAACTGGAAACTGTTGTTTCCATGGGTACGGGTTTTGATACTTGACACATTTCCATTCCCTCACTGTAAAGAAATTAGCCTGCCATAACATAATAAGTATATATATATATATATATGCCCTCCTGGAGGCTGTAATCCAATCCCCTATCGCTGTGAGAAGATGGAGCTCAGTGGTTAGAGCATTTTCCTGGATCAGCAGATCCCAGATTCAGATCCCTCCTTTGTTATTTTGGATTAATACATCTGCTGTTACACATCACAGGATTAATACATCTGCTGTTACACATCACAGAAAGCACTCTTGAGTGCTGCTCAGGTCTGTGTCTTACCTCTGTTTAAACTGACTACATACTATTCTTAGTTCAAGTATATTGTCATGTGCACATGACCAAAGTTCTTATTGGCAATTAAATATTTAACCATACTAAAATACAAAACCATTTAACCCATTGCAATGTAAACAATTTACAATATTTGTCTAATATTAAAGAAAAACACATCAAAACAAAAAGTAGTGCAGTGTTAGTGTTGTGAGGTGAGTGTGGTTGGAGTCACTTACCCATCTGAGCAACTCCCTTCTTGCATTCAGACACATGTTTTGAGGCATGTTCTGGCAAAATCCCCTCAGTCTACACTTGCAAACTCTAAACTCTGCCATCTTTCCTCACACTTGCGTCAGTGTTGCTTTGACATCTGTTGCATTGCTCACTTCCTGTTTCCCCATAGCAGGTAGAGACTCTGCCCTGTTCGTCTCTTCAGTCGGCTCATCAACGCACGCAGACATGCTCTGAGCTCCAGCATCTTCGACTTGAGCTCCATCGGCCTTCCCTTCCTTCTCCATCTCCTCGGGTCAGGTAAGAAAAGCGATGAGGTGTCTGTCTGACATTTGGGGATGGTACAGTCTGGCTACTGTGTTACTGTCCAGGTGATTTCATGTTGTGTTTAGAGGATTGCTGTGACTCAATACCTGCTTAAGTTTTGACATGGAACATTTTCAAGCACATGGTTCCGGAAAGAACCAACCCTCAAGTTTATGTTGGTTAAAAAGTTATAATAATCATAAAATGTACTTCCCTCCTAAAGAAATACTTTGGTTGATGTTTGCTGTTAGTTTTGGCAGAACACACTCATGTCACAGACAAAAGTTTAAAATCAAGTTCCTGATTCTGCGGTCAAATGGTTTATGACGAGCTGTTCCATACTTTGCCACAAGCCTCTTTGGTCACAGAATGCTTTATGACACACAACAGTTATCCACAGACACACACCATCTATCAGTCCATCTATCTGCATATCTCTCTATTTACTGGGTTGACATATTTCCTGCTATTGCAACAAGCATGTCTTAACATGACCATTGATCAAGCCTTGCCTTTGCCGTTTCAGAATTGGCATCATGGCCTTCAGGAAGCATACAGGGTATCTTCTGTGCTGGAGTATCTTCCTGCTGTCCTCTGTGGAAACTCAGGATGTGTTTACCCCATTGCACAGTAGCAACAGCAGTGAGTCCGCTCTCATCCCCTCCCAGGCCTCCACTGAGCCAGTCAGCTCTGTGTCCTCCCAAGCTCCCCCAGCTCAACAGGAGCCAGACAACGTCTCCACACCTGGGTCCTCACAACCCACGGACACCCTGGGCCACCTGACGGCAGTGACCCGACAGCCCCTGGACCAGCCGGTGGATGTGAGACCACGTACAGAGGCAACTCGAAACAGTAGTTCATCAGCGACAGGAAGTGAAGATGAAAAGACAGACGTTCGAACCACCCAAGGCCCGGAGCCCGACACCAGCACCAGTGACGAGGGTGAGAACCTCTCACAGCCTCGGGTGACCAGCCCAGGTCCATCATCTGGCCAGAACCTTAATCCTTCTGTGCTGACAACTTTGCCAGGTGTTCCTCCACCTCCTCTCTCCCCTGTGAGTATCACCTCAGAAACAGAACAACCAACTGAAACACCTTCCAAGGCCCTGGGCCCATCGTCTCGTGAACTAGCTACCACCACTCTCAGCTCTTCGACAACACATTCCCCCATGCTGGAGCTCACTGTCACCACTGGACCCTTTTCCTCCACCGTAGGCCCTAGCTCTACCAACGAGTCCATCTCTACCATGGGCCCCATTTCTACCATGAAGTTCACCTCCACTACGGGCCCTATCTCTACCAATGAGTCCATCTCTACCATGGGCCCCATTTCTACCATGAAGTTCACCTCCACTACGGGCCCTATCTCTACCAATGAGTCCATCTCTGCCAGCTCTAACCATACCTCGACTGAATCCACCACAGCCATTGGACCTATCTTTACCCATAACAATGTCTCCACCACAGCAGCCATTATCACCACAGCCAACTCTACCAACTCTTCAGGGGTCCTGATTCCAAAGGTTCCCAGGAGGAACAACGTGTTTCCCCCATCGACAACCACGTCCACCAAGACACCCGACCAGGACAAGGGCCGCGGAGAAGGAGGCGGGGTCCTATCCTGCCCCACGAACCGAAGAGGAGGCCTAGTAAGCATGTGTCTGATCGCCATCGCCTCGCTGGCAGGATTAGCTACCATCTTCATGGTCAGCACCATCATCCTCTGCACCAAGCTCTCGTCCTGGAAGCGCATGTACAAGATGAGAGAGGGACAGCGGGGCACAGAGATGACGTGTATCTCCGCGCTGCTGCCTGAAATCAACCGGGAGGTTCTAGGAAGGTCACGCATTCACAACCGAGGGCTTCTCAACGGTGGCGAGTTGGACAGTGACGACGGAGGCGACGATTTGACTCTCCACAGTTTCCTCCCCGACAACGACCGTGTCGTGTAGACGTGGGACTAGAAGAGGAATGTTTGTTGTCACTCGTTGTGACAGGGGGAACACCAGCCTGGTTGACTAGTTTGGAGTCAGATGGCTGAGCGGTTAGGGAATCAGGATCGGGCTATTACTATGGTTGCCGGTTTGATTCACGGCCGTGCCAAAAATGACGTTGTGTCCTTGGGCAAGGCACTTCACCCTTGCTTGCCTCTGGGGGAATGTCCCTGTACTTACTGTAAGTCGCTCTGGATAAAAGTGTCTGATAAATGACTAAAGGTAGTTACATTTCGAACTTAAGTTTGCCTGAAAACTGGTGGCCATGTTAGTATTCAGCACATCACCAGGCTTGAAAGAAACTTGCTTTGTTTGTGTCTGGCTTATCCCTTTTCCTGGTCATAAAAAAGGACCTATGTGTGCATACAGCAGCAGGATGTGAGAGGAGTACAAAAATATACTCTATTTTCAAAATGTGTTTGAAGATGTCCTCAGTTGGATGAAGACTTGATGTCTGGTTGACTGCTGTGAATGTGGAACCAACTGTTGCTTTAAGATTTACAGATTACAGCTTCCTCTTTGAAGTCAACGGTCTGGCATCACTGCATCCGCCTTTCAGTCAGAGGAGGAGACAATGAAGACTCAAATGCAGAACCAGAGAACCATTTCATGACACATTACCGTGAAACGGACTTCCCGTGTTTGAGGAAGTCAGGTGGTGAAAACTTGTCTCATAAAGCACTCTTATATACCAATTCCAAACTAATGGGGGTCTCTGCAGAGTTCATGCAGCAATTTATAGATTTGTCCAGTATTTTTTCTGAACCCTCTTAACATAAATTCTTGAAAAAAGGTATGTAACAGTGGGGTTGGGATGAGAACAGCGATGTGAAAAATGTCAGAAACCTTGCTGGTGTTTCACTTACCAACAGGCCTGTTTTAACCAATGCTCCCAGCGCAAAACACAGTTTACAGGGGAGATTTAAAACCTACGAGTGATTTATGGATCTGAAACTGAAGTTTTGAGTTTCATTTGCGAATTGCTTTCAGTTACAGTCGAAGACCTCAATCTGACAGAGATGGCAAAGTAAGAATGTACAGCCATTTCTGAACCATGCATCTGTTGACTGAGTTGTGTATAATCCTAGGCTGCAGCAATAAACATTTAATTCAGGGGTTTTGTGGTCTGCGTTGTCAAAGTTTGGTATCACAATGTCATCCCATCCCTGAAAATTACACTATAATCCCATTTCAGAAAAGCTTCCAAAAAGCCTTATATTTCTTTGAAAAGTTTCTGGTTATGATGAGAGTGTTTTTTTCTGGGTTTCAAATCTTCAAGATCTAAGACATGATCGTGCAGCAGTGTGCATCAGGGGGTAATAAATCTATATTAGCGACATGTAAGTTTCAAGGCGTGTGATAAAGCAGTAATCTTTGGTATGGTTTTCTTTGGAGTTCTAGAAGCTCTAGAAGGGGAAGCTGATGTTTCAGTTATTTCCGTGTCGTTGTTTGTCTATGAGAAGTCATAACACAGAGATGGCAGAAGCCCCTTCCTCCTTCAAACCTGAGCACTCAGATGTCGGACTGAGTTCTATTCTCTCCCCCGTCTCTTTTTCATATTCCGTTCCCTCGACACGAGAGGAAAAGAGAGCTCTGGTCTCAGGGTTCCTCAGCCAGTGGCTACATCTCTGTTTGTGACCGAGCCAAGTTCCTTCCATCAGTGCAATCAAGACACAGTACAGCTCCACCCAAGTCTACACCGCCAGGGTTTAAAGTGTTGGATGGGATAACAGATCAAAACAATCACATAAATAAATGTCAAGGTGATTAAAGCCAGGTGGATCCTAGCATTTGTACATTTACATTTAGTCATTTAGCAGACGCTCTTATCCAGAGCGACTTACTGTAAATACAGGGACATTCTCCCGAGGCAAGTAGGGTGAAGTGTCTTGCCCAAGGACACAACATCATATTGCACGTCCGGGAATCGAACCGGTAACCTTCTGATTAATTGCCCAACTCCCTAACCTCTCAGCCATCTGACCCTTGTCAGATTCGTACTTGACTTCATAACACTGTTATTGTCCGTCCCAACAGTTACTGTCCCCTGGTTTACTGTGAGAGCAGCAGTAGCTTATGAATGCAAACACTCCAATGAAATGTCAAGGCCAGTTGGCTTTCACATTCATCCAACAGGCCTCTCCACTGTGAGTTAGTGAGAGTAAAAGCAGAGACTGAAAGCAGAGCTGACATTGTTGTACAGCCGCATACCTCGTTTACAGACCCCAGATGAAGTTTGCAAGTCCAATTCTGCATGTCGCTTTGGATGAAAGCTTCTGCTAAATAAACACACACACAATACGCATGGGAGGGGGGGAGTCTGACACCAATATCTGTGAGACGGAGCTTAGAGCATGAGGTTTGGAACGCATTGGCCGTGTATGACCATATAAAGATTGTCTGGTGTTGGTCTGGTGCAGATGAATCTTACACATCATCAGCTGGCAAAACACTCGCATTCTGAACTGATGTGCTCTGACTCCAGGCTGGTCGTGATACATCTGCATGCCTGTGTGTCTGCTGTCACACACACACACACACAAACACATAGACACATGTAAACTCACACATATAGACAAACATAAACCCACTCACAAACACATAGACAAACAAACACCCACACACAAACGTAGACAAATACATACTCTCTCTCTCTCTTGGACTCGCTCTCTCTTTCTGCACAGGTCTCTCTCCTACAACACCATATTCATTGTTTCTCAGGTCCCCAGCATTCCCCCCCCCCCCCCCCCCTGGCCCCCTCCCCCCCTGGCCCCCTCCCCCCCCCCTCCTTCACTGGCTGTTATAACTGCGCTCGCCACTCAGGAAACATTAACCCCTTCCTGTGGAGACATGATCGCCCTCTTCGACAGCAAAGTCTTTTACCACGGCTCGGCTGCTGTGTGGGCCAGCACTGTTCGGCTGAGGCTCAAGTCCCACTCCTAACCCCTGAGAGAAGCAGTCAACATGCATGTTGGGAGCCGAGGAAAATGACCAAAAAGGCTGAGTACGACATATCTGACATTATAGTATGTTAGAAACTGATCCTAGGGACTAAGCAGGAAGTATAAATACATGTATATATTTATATATAAATAAATGCAGAGGTAGTGAATACGGAGACACAGCAACCTAAGATACATAGATATGCAGTGTATTTTTGTCTGTTCTTTGTCTGGCGGTTCTATTTCCAAGTGTTGTGTGAGTCCCTCCGATAGCTTTTGTTGCTGCAGTGCTAACTGTCCAGGACATGTAATACTAGACCTGGGACAGGAGGACAGACCCCTGCCCCCACAGCGATTTATAAACTACTGCTTAACAAGAACAATCTGTGTAGAGGTCTGAGCCCGGTCCTTACTGGGAAGCCAGGCACAGGAGGAGGGGGGGGGAGGGGATGGAGGGGGGGATGGAGGGAGGGATTTGTCCTGATGGCCAAGAAGTTTCAGGGTTTTTTTCTGTGCTGGTCAGAGAACTCTCCGGGCTGAAATCTGAAACTGTAGAAGTTAAAAGTCTTAGGTGAGGAGCACAGACGTGTCTCTCTCTCTCTCTGAGTAGCCTTTTCGCTTCTGGACTAAATTTCACTTCTGCTCTGTCCCCCGTGGTTCCAAAGGGAGTCTTTTCAGTGTGACCACTTCTATGACGGTGAGTATTTTTCTCTTCCATTTAAACCTAATTTCTCCCCTTTTTACTTGTGAGTTCAGAGTATGTTTCCTGAAGAAAATATTCCTCTAGGCCATGCAGAGAGCAGCCCCTTTTACACAGTTTTGCTAAACACCAGCGCTCACATGAGTGTTGTAAACAGTTGTGACAGCATCATGACTCCCTCAGGATAACTTCCTGTTTAGGGGAATACTTATGCCCCAGCTAAAAGTAAGAGGCCCCCAAATCACAATCATAAATGTTCTATGTCACAGCTTTGCATGTACCATATGTGTGATGAGTGTGTGTGTGTGTGCACGCGCAACTATAGGTGTGCTAGGGGGTGAATGACTGATACATTAAACATGACTGTGCCCATCCCCCCATGTCCTGATGAGTTCAGTACCTCATGTGGCCCAGCTTGCACACAGATGGAGTGGAAAAGAGAGAGGAAGAAGGGGAGGGGAGAGAGAGAGAGAGAGAGCGATAGAGAGAGGGAGGGAGGGAGGGAGCTGTCCACGTCTGCTCTTCAGCATACTGCAGCAGACGATCCATCAGGAGATAACCCCAACCCTAACCCAGAGAATCCATCAGGAGTGCAAACCTTGTTTGCAACCCACACATTGAGTCATTTAGCAGACGCTCTTATCCAGAGCGACTTACAGTAAGTACAGGGACATACCCCCCCGAAGCAAGTAGGGTGAAGTGCCTTGCCCAAAGACACAACGTCATTTGCACGGCCGGGAATCGAACCAGCAACCTTCTGATTAATAGCCTGATTCCCTAACCGCTCAGCCATCTGACCCACCCGTCTGTCAACTTTTCAATAAAGGATCCACTTCCACAACAGGAGGCTTTCAGCTCTGCCTCCGACCTGAAGGAGCCGGGGGAGAAGAGAGAGAGAGAGCCAGGGTCCTTCTAGTCGCTGCTACTGTCTGGGCTGTGGGATGCCTCAAATTAAATCTGAGGAAAACAGGCATGCTCTTGATTTAGGTCAAATGCATGACAAGGAGACATTGTGGTTTTTAAAACAACCTCATTGCCCTCAAGCCTTTAGGAAGACAGTCAATGCGGCAATCGATTTTAAGATGGGTTTTATCCTTGCAGTCATGTATTTCTGCTCATGTCACTGAAAATGAACTGTGTTTAGTTTGTGTAATTTACAAATTAAGTCCAATAGTTTGTGTGTGTGTGGTTTTTTTGGGGGTGGAAAGGATATGATTGGAATTCAGGCTTTCTAATCCGGCCCTCAGCTCTCAGCTGTTGTCTCAATGTCAACATGCCAAACACAGAACCTGCTGGGCCCCACTGTTATATTTATACAATGTTAAACTCAGAAATTACCAAGATACGTGCAACAGATGGCATAAAATATTAAAACCCAATTCATTTTGTGATGTCGTCCACAGGTCCAGACAGAGATGACGCTCCTCCTGGCCATGTCTGCCTTGACGTGGTGGAGCAGCTGTCTGG